>NW_022164268.1:0-224129 GCF_008728515.1 Papio anubis
CAAACACCGCATGTTCTCACTCATAGGTGGGAACTGAACAATGAGATCACTTGGACTCGGGAAGGGGAACATCACACACCGGGGCCTATCATGGGGAGGGGGGAGGGGGGAGGGATTGCATTGGGAGTTATACCTGATGTAAATGACGAGTTGATGGGTGCTGACGAGTTGATGGGTGCAGCACAGCAACATGGCACAAGTATACATATGTAACAAACTTGCACGTTATGCACATGTACCCTACAACTTAAAGTATAATAATAATAATAATAAAATAAAAAATAATAACTGTATATTTTTAAAACTATATTTTGACTATTATGGTAACATAGTATTATCTATGATAAGTCAAAGACAAAATAACTGTTTTACATATATATCATATATACTGGCATTATATGTATACTATATATGTATATATGTAATTATATATATGCCTATATAATTATATATGTGTGTGTATATATATAATTCTGAGTAGATCCGATGCATTTAAAAGACAGCTTTTGTACTGACCTTCAAATGTACATGAAGCTAGTCACATTAAATCCTAAGAAAACTGTGTGAAAATTAGGAAAATAAAATTTTAAGAAAATAGAGAAAATTTTAAATAGGCTTGCCTTTTAATGGAAGATTTGCCTCTCGAGTTAAAAGGCTTCTTATCACTAAAATTATCCAAGTATAAGCTATCTAATTTAATTTTCAGGAATGCTCTGGGATAGATTTTCTACAGAGAGTGGGAAGCTGAACTTCAGAAATTTTAAGCCCATTTCACCATGCCTAAAGTCTAATAATTCTCTAGATAATGGGGAAGCAGCCAGTGTAAAATGCAACAGTAAAAATTGTAATAGACTATAATGAAATAATTTATTCTATTTATAAAGGAAATTTGGATTTATAGAGAGCAATTCAAGGGGAAATGGCACCATGTCTAAGCAAGTATTCTAAAGTAAGAAGAAATCTTTCTGCTAATTCTTACAATTTTATCATGATTATTTAAAATAATTAAATAACATTTTTATTACTAATGTAGTTTATGGTAATAGATTTTGAAGAGTAATCATTATTAGTAAAAACAATAATTTATCAGATACTTCATATTGCCAGCAGGAACTTTAAAATAAATTTATATTTATTTTATAAATATATATACATATATACACACAAATTTAATCTTCATAACAACTGTATAATTACCATGCTTTACGTAAAAGATAACCGAATCATAGAGAAGTTACATAACTTGATAAAGTCACACATGTCCAAGGTGGAATGTAGTTAGGATTCAAATACAGGCAGTTTGGCATGTGGGCCTGTTCTTTTAACTTGTATTATTTGTTAAGTACACCCTGTATTTGTCAGAATTCTCCAGAAAAACAGATCCAATAGGAAATATATATATATAAAATATGTACTTTATATATAATTATATATTATATGTACTTTATAATTATATATAATTATATATATTTATAATATATAGATTTTCTACACACACGTGTATAAATGTATATTTATATTTGTGTGTGTGTGTGTGTATGAGAGAAATATAAAAGAAAGAATGAAAAAGGAAAAGAAAAGAAGGAAGGAAGATGGAAGAAAGGAAGGGAGGGACAGAGAGGAGAGAGAGGGAGAGAAGGAGAGGGATAGAAGGAGAGAGAGAGAAAGAAAGAGAAAGAAAGAAAAAAGAAATAAAGAGAAAAGGGAAGCAGGAAGGAATACAGGAAGGGAGGGTTGGAAGGAGGGAGGAAAGAAGGAAGGAAGGAAGCAAGGAGGGAGGGAGGGAAGGAGGGAAGGAAGGAAGGAAGAAAGGCAGGAAGGAAGAAAGGCAGGAAGAAAGATTGATTATCCCTTTCTCTGCCTTTTTGTTCTATTTAGGCCCTGAAAGGATTGCATGATTCCCATCCACAGTGAGGAGGGCAATCTGCTTTACTCAGTCTACCAATTCAAATACTAATCTCTTCGGAAACACTCTCACAGACACATCCAGAAATGATCTTTAAACAGGTCTCTGAAATAGGAACGCTTTTATACTGTTGGTGGGAACGTAAATTCATTCAACCATTGTGGAAGACAGTGTGGCGATTCCTCAAGGATATAGATCCAGAAATACCATTTGACCCAGCAATCCCATTCTGGGTATATACCCAAAGGATCATAAATCATTCTACTGTAAAGACACATGCACACACACGTATGTTTATTGCAGTACTGTTCATAATAGCAAAGACTTGGAACCAACCCAAATGCCCATCAATGATAGATTGGATAAAGAAAATGTGACACATATATACCATGGAGTACTAGCAGCCATAAAAAAGGATGAGTTCATGTCCTTTGCAGGGACATGGATAAAGCTGGAAACCATCATTCTCAGCAAACTAACGCATGAACCGAAAACCAAACACCGCATGTTCTCACTCATAAGTGGGAGTTGAAAAATGAGAACACATGGACACAGGGAGGGGAACATCACACACTGGGGCCTGTCGGGGGTTGGGGGGGGTAGGGGAGGGATAGTATTAGGAGAAATACCTAATGTGGATGATGGGTTAATGGGTGCAGCAAACCACCATGGCACATGTATACCTGTGTAACAAACCTGGACATTCTGCACATGTATCCCAGAACTTAAAGTATAATAATAATTTAAAAAAACAGGTATTGGGAGTCCTGTGATTCAGTCAAGTTGACAGGTGAAATTAGCTATCACAAGTCTACCTTTTGTCAACTTGGCACTTATATGAATCTACTTAAACCATACTTAATCTCCAAACAAAGATAATAACAAGGTCATACTTCTGCCTAACGTAGTACAGCTATCCTGTGTACAACCAAAAATGCACTATCCTTTTCCCAGAAGAGAAGGTAAAGTCCCTGAGTGATACTTACCCTTCTTCCCAACATCCTGTTACTTAAATGTTCTTACATAAAATTAGCAATGCTTAAATACCATAATATAAATTCATCACGTCTTATGTTACATGACAAGAGTAAGCGAGGAAAGAAAACAAAATATTTTATATATATAGGTTGAGTATCCGTAATCTAAAAATACAAAATCCGGCCGGGCGCGGTGGCTCACGCCTGTAATCCCAGCACTTTGGGAGGCCGAGGCGGGCGGATCACAAGGTCAGGAGATCGAGACCACGGTGAAACCCCGTCTCTACTAAAAATACAAAAAATTAGCCGGGCGCGGTTGTGGGCGCCTGTAGTCCCAGCTACTCGGGAGGCTGAGGCAGGAGAATGGCGTGAACCCGGGAGGCGGAGCTTGCAGTGAGCCGAGATCGCGCCACTGCACTCCAGCCTGGGCGACAGAGCAAGACTCTGTCTCAAAAAAAAAAAAAAAAAAAAAAAAAAAAAATCCAAAATCCAAAATAAAAAATATTTGGAAAGCTGAAACTTTTTGAGCACTGAATGACGCTCAAAGGAAATGCTCATTAGAGAATTTCAGATTTTGAATTTTCCAATTAGGCATCCTAAACCACTAAGTATAATGCAAATATTCCCAAATATGAAAAATTCTGAAATCCAAAACATTTTCAGTCCCAAGCCTTTTGAATAGGGGATACTCAACTTATATATACAAACATGCACACACACATACATCAGTAAACGTTTCTGTCACTGGTCACATAGTCATAGCTGGTATTTGTAATTATTTTCTTTCACTACCATTGTGTTTTCTCTTTGCCTTTAGCAAAGCTGACTTCAGCTGGTCCTGGTTCTTTACCTGGTGAGATGACCCACACCTTTGTTTCTGAAAGGTGCCAGATGTTAGTAGTCCTGCTTGAATTGGGTCTCCAATTCAAGGTCGATCTCCTGACCTCATGATCCGCCCGCCTCGGCCTCCTAGAGTGCTGGGATTACAGGTGTGATCCACCGTGCCTGGCCCCATTTTTTAAAAAATGTTTTAAAAATGTTTTTACTTTGACTCTGCACGTTATACCTCATGTTATTCACAGAAAAATTCTTATAATAAGAGATAGGAGGCTTAAGTGGAAGCAGGGAGACAGATGAGAGACTAGTGAAGAAAAAATAGGATGGTAATTTGGAAAAAGCAGTAGTGGTGAAAGAGTTAAGATTGGGATATTTTTGAAAGTAGAGGTAACAGAACTTGATAGCAGATTGTATGTGTATGGAAATGAGGGAAAGATGACTCCAAGATTTTTGACTTCAGCAACTGGTATTGCCATTTAAGATAGCGACAACTGGTGGGGAGGATGTTTTAAGATCAGAGGTAAAAAGGGAAAGATATTCTGTTTTGGACCTGTTACATGTGAAATTCTATTTGAATTGTAAGTAGTTATTTGGATATATAAATACAAAGCTCAGGGAGAATGTCTGGCCCGAAAAAAGAAGTAGGGAATCATTAAATACAGATGCCATTATATCCATGAGATTGTAGGTGATCTTCTGTGGGGAGAATATTGATTAGGTGGAAAAGCGGGCCTAGAACTAAGCTACTGGGGCATTACAACTTTCAAATGTTCAGATAGGGAGGAGGAACTAATATAGACTAGACATATATTTTATTCTATAGTTTTTCTTTTAAAGCTCTTTTTTAACTTTCAAAATCAAATCAATTAATGTTTTAGTGAGCTAGAAAGCATTTAACATGTTCAAATTATTTATTTCAATTCATCATACAAAATAAGTATGAAAAAACTCTTAGATATACTGAATACAAATTACTTCATGATATCCAGTTTTAGAAATACATGTGGAGCAGGTTATAAATGTGACTTACTTTTTGAAAACATTTCTGTAAGTTTGAAGGAAATGCTTAGAGTCCTAAATCTGTCTGAACACTAGTATAAAATATTCAAGTAGAAATAAAAGACTTAAAAATTATGACTCAGAATCTAACAGATCATCCGTAGTTTTTTGACTCTTAGGCCATTGTAAGATCTGGTAATGTATAAGAAAGTAAAAAAAGTACAGAAAAGATAACTTGATTCAAATTTGCATTCTTAATTGTCACTGTGTTATGGTATGAAAGATAAATTAGTATTTCTTTTTATCTTTTCACATTGCATTTAACTATATGTGACATTTGTTGGTATTGTATTTCTTCAATCTTTGATTAATTTTCTAGTTTACTAACTTATGTTTATATTAGTCAGTCTCTAAAAAGGCCTGTACTTTTAAGAAGAGAACAAAAGAATATATAACCTGATCCTTACCATCATAATTCCTGATGAAAAATTCTTAGGAAAAATATGCGTTTCATGCCACCATTTACTAATGTTTGTAAAATTTGTTGGTGATTTGTAATGTTTTATAATGGTTTTAAGTACCTAGTTTCTTAAATCAATAAAATTGCTTGCTTATCCTGTGATAATTTTTGTAAAGAATAGCTTTCTGTAACATTTTATATAAATGTGGAGATAGCATAATATTCAAATTATGGTCTTTATCACAGTGTATTGTCATTATGAGATACATGTTTGCTTTCCTATTACACCTCATTTAGAATTCATTAATTTAACATAGGCTTATTGAGTAACCTGTGCTGTGCCAGGCAAGGTGAGCTCCTTGAAGGCAGGATCTGTATGTCTGTTCATCTTTGTGTCCCAGAGCTTGAGTCATGGGAAGGCTTTCGGAAATATTAGATGAGTGATAAGTACATTGCTTTCATTCTTCTTCCTCTTCTTCTTCTTCTTTTTTTTTTTTTTTTTTTTTTTTTTTTTGAGACAGAGTCTTACTCTGTCACCAGGCTGGAGTGCAATTGGTGTAGTCTTGGCTCACTGCAACCTCTGCCCCCCCGGGTTCAAGCGATTCTCCTGCCTCAGCCTCCCGAGTAGCTGGAACTACAGGCACACACCACCACTCTCAGATAATTTTTGTATTTTTAGTAGAGATGGGGTTTCACCATGTTGGCCAGGATGGTCTTGATCTCTTGACCTCGTGATCCGCCTGCCTTGGCCTCCCAGAGTGCTGGGATTACAGGCGTGAGCCACCCTACCCAGCCTGCTTTCATTCTTTAGGTATTAGGATTTAGTCCTTACATATGGGCAGGAACAAGAACATTTTTTGTTACGTCACCGTGATGTTTAATTCATGTGTTATTTCTGTTTTTGAGTTTTGAAAATTAGTTTTGTTTGATCTTTAATTATGCTATATGTATAGTTATCTTAAGATATATTATTATTCATGACATCTGTGGGTCAGAATATCATAGCATTGTATATTATTACTGTATTATTGTATTTTTTTTTTAATACTAGTGCTTTTTTTTTATTGCTGTGTAACAAATGGCCACAAATACAGTGGCTTAAACCAACACCCATTTATCAGCTCACAGTTCTATACAGTGGTTTAAACCAACACCCATTTATCAGCTCACAGTTCCATAAATCAGAGGTCTGGGCAGCTCTGTAAGGTTCCCTTCTTTGTCTCTCAAAAGGTTGAAATCAAGATGTTGATCAAACTGGGTTCTAGGGAAAAGTCTGCTTCCAAGGTGAACTAGATTGTTGGCTGAATTAAGTTCTTTAGGACAGAAGTCCATGTTTTCTTTCTGATTGTCAGCCAGTGGGCCTCTCTGAGCTCATAAATGCTGTTTACATTCCTTGAGACATAGTTGCCTCCATCCTCAAGCTGGCCAACACACATCAAATCCTTCTCATGCTTCAAATTCTGACTTCTTTGTCAAAGGAAAATTCTGTGCTTTTAAAAGGTTCACCTAATTGGGTTCGGCTCATCCAGCTAATCTACATATTTTAAAGTCAATGGACTGATAGTTTAATTATGTCTACAAAAATCATTTCAAAGTAGTAGGTAGATAAGTGGTGATGAAAAAATCAGTGATGGGAATCTTGGGGGTATTTCTTTAGAATTCTGCCTGTCACAACTAGTTTACTCAGTTTTAGTTAAAACATACTGCTCTCTCTGTTACCATTATCCATTCCTATAGTCCTTCCGTTTTACAATGTCTTTTCAATATCTAGTTTCTATGTTTATAGGATTTGAGATATTTCTATCTTAGTGCTATTTAGAACATTTTCATTGTTTAATTTTTGTGTTTATTTCCTTCTTCCATATGTCACTCAACAAGTTTTAAATTTAAATTATGAGTTATAGATGTTTCTTATTTTCCAATCATGTTATCTAATCTACAAAAAACTTTCATCATCTTGTCTTTTCTGTTACTGAGAGAAGTATTTTGAAAACTGCTACTTTTTTTGCCCACTTGCCTATTTCCTAGTAATTCAGTCCATTTTTCTTTATATATTTTGAGACTGTTATTAATTATTTTAACTTCTTGGCAAAAGAAATTTGAAGTGTCACTTTTTAGTTTTAGTTTTTTTGCTTGAGAGTCTGTGTATGCATGTGTGTTTACGTATGTATTCTGGTATCAATGAAGCTAAGTAAACTTTCTTTGTTTTAGTATTTTTTTTTGACATTTTTTTCTTCCTTTTACTTTCAACTTTTCTGTATCCTTATGCTTTTGTTGTTTCTGTGGGTTTTTTTTTTTTTTTTTTTATATCGAATTTTAAAATTTTTATCTTTTAATTAGAACTTTTGAGTAAATTTATATTTAATAATTTAAGTATTATAGTTGGGTTTAAATCTTCCACTAATGAAGTGTTTTCCATTTCATGTTGTCTGCTTATCTTTTTTCTGCATTTTTTTTTTTTTTTTTTTTTTTTTGAGACAGAGTCTCACTCTGTCGCCCAGGCTGGAGTGCAGTGGCCGGATCTCAGCTCACTGCAAGCTCCGCCTCCCAGGTTTACGCCATTCTCCTGCCTCAGCCTCCCGAGCAGCTGGGACTACAGGCGCCCGCCACCTCGCCTGGCTAGTTTTTGTATTTTTTTTTTTTTAGTAGAGACAGGGTTTCCTGCGTGTTAGCCAGGATGGTCTCGATCTTCTGACCTCGTGATCCACCCGTCTCGGCCTCCCAAAGTGCTGGGATTACAGGCTTGAGCCACCGCGCCCGGCCTTTTCTGCATTTTTATTACCTTTATGATTTGAGTATTTATAGGATTTGGTAAATAAAAATATTATTTTTTTTTTATTTTAGCTTGGAAATTATACTGTTTTATTTTTGTCTTAGTGGATAGTTAGCGATTACCTCTTTCACTTATCAAAGTCAGGTATTAATTGATTAGTTTTATCTTATTCTTCAATAGTACTTTAAGAACACTGCTTGTTTCATTTCATTTGTCCTTTTCCTCACTTTCTGATATTATTTTCATGTATTTTGAGTTGTTAATACTTTAAAACCAAGAATACTAGTATTGGTTTGTACAGACAGTCAATTATATAGATTTGCCCATTTATACATTTGTTACTTCATTTGCTCTGTTTTCTTTTCATCTAAGATGATACCTATATTCATTTACCCTCTCGTCTGAGGTACACTCTTTAGTCTTTTAGTATGGGTCTGCTGGTGAAGAGTTATCTTTGTTCTTTTTATTGTGTCTAAAATACTTCAAAATACATTTTTGGATTTAGAATTATATGTTGGCAGCCATTATTCAGCACTTTAAAATATTCAATTATATTTGGCTTCCATTGTTTCTGTGGAGAATTCAAAAACATCTAAATACTGTCTGTTTAAATATTGCTTATTTGATGATAGTATATATTTATTTTCATGAGAAATTAATACAAAATTTTCTCATTGTCTTTGGTTTTTGGAAATTTTACTATGATGTACCTAGCTACATTATTTTTTGTATCCATATTCCTGCGCTTGGTTGTAGCTACTTGAGTCCTGTGTCTTGATGTATTCTTTATTTTTCCCGTTTTAGAAAGTTCTTAGTCAGTATATCTCTTCTTTTGCCTCATACTTCTGCCCACTTTTAAATTCCAAATAAACGTTTCCTTTTTTATCCTCTTACAACTTTTTCATTTTCTATCCTTTTGTTCCCCCATTCTTCATTTAAGTATTTTATTGAACTACTCTTCCAGTTCAGCAGTTCTCTATTCTGTGTATAATCTGCTGTGTGAACAATTCATTAAGTTCATTTTAATTATTTTATTTTTATTTCCATGATAGGCAGTATATCACAAAATGATCAACATTTTGGGGCAGTCTGTCCAACTGAGGGTCTGTTGCCTATTCATAATGCCTAGTATATCCACAAGGATTTAAGGATTTTTTAAAATGGAGTTGTAGTATGTAAAGGAAGTAAAATAAGCATATTCTTTCTTTTCCAGGAGCTCAAAGGCAAAAATAGAAAATAGGCAGAAGGAAATATTAAAATGTATAAACAAATTTACATAGTTTTAAATGAGTAAATAAATGTATTAAGGGAATTAAGGCATTTTGAGAATGAAAGTAATATTGGTGAAAATCTGAATTATGTTAATATATAATTAATATTGACAATATTATTTCAATATTACATCAATGGAAGAAAATAAAGCTAAGTACAGTATCATTTATATTATAGAAAAGCATCAGAAACAAATTATTAATAATGGAATATGTAACATAACACAGAAAATCAAGCAACTGGAATATTATTTGATGATAAAAATTGAACAGTTTATTCTACTGCCATGCTTGCTTCTTTAATGTGAATTAGCTCACCTGTTATTTGAGAATAGGAGAAAGAAGACAGTAAGGCTCAGAAGTTGTCTTGGTTCATATGCAGTTATGTTTTGAGGCAGCAATCTTTATGATAGATGAGGTTTCTTATGATTAAAGATAAAGGCTTAGCAATATATTACAGTCTTAAGAAAAGCATAAAGAGGTTCAAAGATATTTCTTTTTGTATTAAACAAAACAAAACAAAGCAAAACAATGCCCC
The DNA here is from genome assembly GCF_008728515.1 of Papio anubis. Classification (NCBI taxonomy): domain Eukaryota; kingdom Metazoa; phylum Chordata; class Mammalia; order Primates; family Cercopithecidae; genus Papio; species Papio anubis. Next base: position 9,762 of record NW_022164268.1, read on the forward strand.
TCCTCCACAGCTACCCATTGATAAAATCTACTTCAAATGATATTTTTATCATTGATGAACCTAGTTTATATTAGGGGTGAATGCACTCAGGACTAGTTCCTGTGAAAGGAGGCATAATTTCCCAGCAGAGGATGGCATGATTGTGATGTCAGTGGAGTCTGACTTTTTAAGAGATCTCTTTTATTTATTTTCAACTTTCATTTTAGATTCAGGGGGGTATATGTGCAGATTTGTTTCATAGGTATATTGTGTGATGCTGAGGTTTGGGGTATGAATGATCCTGTCACCCAGGTAGTGAGCATAGTACCCAAGAGATTGTTTTTCAGTCCTTGTGCCCTTCCTTCCCTCCTTCTAGTAGTCCCCAGTGTATATTGTTCCCATCTCTATGTCCATGTATACCCAATGTTTAGCTTCCATTTATAGTCAAGAATATGTGGTATTTGGTTTTCTGCTTCTGAATTAATTCACTTAGGATAATGGCCTCCAGCTGCATTCAGGTTGCTACAAAGGACACAATTTCATTCTTTTTTATGGCTGCGTAGTATTCCATCATGTTTATGTACCACATTTTCTTTATCCAATCCACTGTTTATGGGCATCTAGGTTAATTTCATGTTTTTGTTATTGTATTTGTTATAGTATTTGTTCACTGCGGTGAACATACTAGTGCATGTACCTTTTCGGTAGGACAATTTATTTTCCTTTGGGTACATACTCAGTAATGGTATTGCTGTGTCAAATGGTAGTGCTAATTTTAGTTCTTTGAGAAATCTCCAAACTGCTTTCCACAGTGGCTGAAATAATTTACATTCCTACCAACAATGTATGAGTATTCCCTTTTCTCTGCAGCTCTGCAGCTTCTCCAGCATCTATTTTTTTTTTTTTTTTTTTTTTTTTTTTACTTTTTAGTAATAGGAATTCTAACTGGTGTGTGATTGTATCTCATTATGGTTTCAATTTCCTTTTCTCTGATGATTAGTAAGCTGCTGTGAAGTGAAAAAAAAATTAACAGAGTAAACAGCCTACAGAATGGGAGAAAAGTTTCACAAACTATTCATTCAACAAAGACCTAATATCCAGAATGTATAAGGAACTTAACAAATCAACCAACAAGAAAGGAATAACCCCATTCTTAAGTGGGGAAAGGACATGAACAGACACTTCTCTAAAGAAGACATACAATTGGCCAACAAACATATGAGGCATCTTTTAAATAGATTAGAACAGGCTGGGCGCAGTGGCTCACGCCTGTAATCCCAGCACTTTGGGAGGCTGAGGTGGGCAGATCACTTGGAGTCAGAAGTTTGAGACCAGCCTGGCCAACATGGTGAAATCCTGTCTCTACTAAAAGAAATAGAAAAATTAGCAGGGCATGGTGGCATGTACCTGTAATCCCAGCCACTCAGAGGCTGAGGCACGAGAATTGCTTCAACCTGGCAGAGGTTGCAGTGAGGGGAGGTCGCGCCACTGCACTCCAGCCTGGGCGACAGAGTGAGACTCCGTCTCAAAAAAGGTAAATAAATAAATTAGAAGAGTATTTGTTAGTCTACTGGTTTTGAAGTTCTTTTGGTTTTGAGGAGTTCTGTTTCAACCCAATACAAACACTGTTATATTTACTAGAAGAATTTCTTAAAATACAGAGATTTTCAGGAACACGTATTGTCATGTGTTGCTTGGTGATGGGAATATGCTCTGAGAAATGTGTCATTAGGCAATATTGTCCTTGTATGAACATCATAGAGTGTAATTACACAAACCTAGATGGTATATAGCTTACTACACAGCTAAGCCATATGGTATAGCCTGTAGCTCCTACATTACAAACCTGCACAGCATATCACTGCACTGAATACGATAGGCAACTGTAACACAACGGCAAGTATCACCCCCGTAGTGTATCTAAACACAGAAAAGATACTGTAAAATTACAGTATAAAAGATAAAAAATGGTACACCTGTATGGGGCACTTATTATGAATGGAGCTTTTAGGACTGGAAGTAGCTTTGGATGAGTGAGTGAATGTTGAATGAATTCTGTACCCTTAGGCACACTGTATTAAAATTATTTTCTTCAATAATAAATTAACCTTAGCCTACTCTAACTTTTCTACTTCATAAATTTTCAATTTTTAAAAAATGTTTTTGATTATTTTATAATAACACTTAGTTTAAAACACATTGTACAGTGTACAAAAATACTTTCTTTATATCCTTATTCTGTAAGCTCTTTTTCTATTTTTAAACTTAAAAAAAACAAGTTTCAACTTTTGTTGTTGTTGTTGTTGTTAAAAACTAAGACACAAGCACACATGTTAGCCAGGGCCTACACAGGGTCAGGATCATCAATTTGTCACCAGGCAACAGGAATTTTTCAGCTCCATTATCATTTTATGGGGCCACTGTTTCATACGTGGTTCATCATTGATCAAGACATTGTTTTGCATCTCACGATTGTGTATGTTACTCTAGCAGAAACACCTAACTTAATAAAATTATTAAAAGCATGTAGATTATGTTAGATTAAAAGAAGGTATAACATGTTATGATGAGCATTAACTGGAAACTATGTTTTATTCATATGACAAAGACTGGAAAATAAAGGCAAAAATAAAAACGTTTGCATTTTCATGTTTAACAGTATCATTATTCTTATTGTGTCAGAGATAACTGATACAGATAGGAGCCTATCCTTCTGTGGCACATAGTTGTCTCTGGAAAGCAGCCTCCCAACCAGTGACTACCTTTTTAAATGTCTTGTTTAGGTGGGGCACTGTGATTCGCTCTTGTCCACAGATTGAAATAATGTGACATTGGAGATGAATTGATTAAGAAGTCAATATTCCCAAGAAGTCAGTGTTCCGGCCAGGCGTGGTGGCTCACGCCTGTAATCTCAGCACTTTGGGAGGCCAAGGCAGGCGGATCACGAGGTCAGGAGTTTGAGACCAGCCTGGACAATATGGTGAAACCCTGTCTCTACTAAAAATACAAAAATTAGCTGGATGTGGTGGCACACACCTGTAGTCCCAGCTACTCGGGAGGCTGAGGCAGGAGAATCGCTTGAACCTGGGAAGCAGATGTTGCAGTGGCCTGAGATTGCACTGTTACACTCTAATCTGGGTGAGAGAGTGAGACTCCATCTCAAAAAAAAAAAAAAAAAAAGAAAAGAAAAGTCAGTATTCCTGCTCCATTCTCTCTCTCTCTCTGTCAACTGGACATCCATCCCCAGGAGAACTTGGAAAGTCTCCTGCAGAAGATGGCAAAGCCATTGACAGCCTGAGTCCTAAATACCTGCTTGGAATAGATCCTCCCCCACCTCCACCTCCACCCTCACTGACCTGAATCCTGTGAGTAAACAGTTAATATTTCATTGTGATTTTTTAATTTTTTTGGTCAAGAACCTAGTATTTTCCTTTACAGATACAATCATGTTGTTTCTAAAAATATTTAACTTCTATTTATCATTTTGAAATACATGGAGTAACTTGTATCAGTGGAATATCTTTGGTGAACATATTTTAAAGAGAATTTGAAACAAATTTCTTATCAAGTGACTGAAAGAACCCCTCCTCCCCCTCCACATGTATTTTGGAGGATGGTGGTTATGGTTAAATTAATAGAGCTTTAAATAATAATGGATTTCAAATATTGGGTATAAGTATTGAGTAGCCCTGGAAGCCAAACTGAAGGTACATTTTTCGATAATAGGCTTGTTTCTTATTCCTGGCACAATCTGAAAACAAAAACAAGAGCATTGTGTTTTATGGGGTGGTGAGGGCAGGTGAGTCAGATTGTTGAAAGGAACTGACACTGTTATGTATAACTAAGTTCATTGTAATAGAGGTGACTTTGCAAATTATAAAGGAAGTTCATAATATTTGAGTTGATCTTTTTCTACTTCAAATACATTACTATCACCTAGAGTTTATATTGGTGGTGAAAGTGTATATGTGGTCATGTGCTTGTGTGTGTTAATATGTGTATGTGGTTTAATATTTACTTGATAGGGCTGGGTGCGGTGGCTCATGCTTGTAATCCTAGCACTTTGGGAGGCTGAGGTGCGTGGATAAGCTGAGGTCAGGAGTTCAAGACCAGCTTGGCAAACATGGTGAAATCCCATTTCTACTAAAAATACAAAAACTAGCCAGGTGTGGTGGTGGGTGCCTGTAATCCCAGCTCTTCGGGAGGCTTAGGCAGGAGAATCGCTTGAACCTGGGAGGCGGAGGTTGCAGTGAGCCCAGATCCTGCCATTGTACTCCAACCCAGGCAACAAGAGTGAAACTCCACCAAAAATATATATATATATATATTTAACTTCATATATGTGTGTGTGTGTGTGTGTGTGTGTGTGTGTGTGTATATGTTTACTTGATAGAAAACTAGAAGGAAAATGAGGAATGTTTATAACTCCTTGTCAGTGTGGAGAAAACACTAAAGGAGACCAGAATGGAATACTTCTGACATCCTTAGTGTATGCTTTGAGACTGATGGGAAAATGCCATATACAGTTGCCAAATGTTCTCTAGAATATGTTTTGAAAGTAATTTAGATATGCAGAGATGAATCTGCGGTGAAACCACATCATTCAAAATGTCTCCTAAAGGATAGTGGTTTTGAAGAAGACTGTGCTTTTATGGAGAGCTGTGGGCCTGAGGATAGGGCACACAATTAGACTAAAACAGTGTTTCTTGAAGTGTGGTTCCTGGAGTAACAGCATCAACATCACCTGGAACTTTATTACAGATTCAAATTCTTAAATGCTTACCTGACCTAAAGATTCAGACACTCTAAAGGTGAAGTCCAACCAAAGTCTGTTGTAACAAGTCCTCCTGGTGATTCTAATGCATACTAAAGTTTGAGAACCACTAAACTAAAGCTTAGTCTTATTTGATACAAAGTTAACATGTTTCATTTTTACATTGTAATTCCTGTTATGCCAATCCTTTATTAAAGTTTGAAACATCTGTTCAGTTCTAATTGATGGCATTGCAGAGAATAAAGGGATAGGATAGGAAAGGTGAAGCAAGTGAAAAAGGACTAGTGCAAAACTGAGAGTAGGTTGCGGGCTGCTATGCTGTGAAGAAAGTAAAAAAAAAAAAAAGGAATGTGAGACAATCCTTATACTGCCTTCCCCAGTGTATATTATGGGGAAGGAGAAAGAAAAACAGAAACATTTTTTAAAGGGTTTTAATATGAAGTACTTTCTGTTGTAATTTTATTTCTGAACAGCACCCAGCCATGTCACTGGCCAAAATACTGCCCTAGATTTGTGTCTGGTTCACATACTCACCATAGCTTCTGTATTGTTGGCAAAAGAAATCATTGTGCAAGTTCTTTAAATACAACTTCAAACAGAAAGGTTTTTGTGTTTGAGAATGATGTGATATTAGTATTAGGGTTGATGAAAGGATGTAGAAAGGAAGAAAGGGAAAGTAGGAAGGGAAGGAGACAGATTTTCTTGAGCTGGGTGAATGATAAAAAAAATGTAGAAATATGTGTGTTTGGGAGCAAGGAAGTGCTCTTTTCAAACCTAGGAAATACAATCATAGAAATTAAGAGATAAGAGAATCAAGGAATGAAATGTCATTAACTAAATGACAAAAAGTCATGGTTAAAGAAATAGGGGGAGATACAAAAAGACTGTCATATTATTATTATAGTGGCTCTATTTTTTTTCTGTGTAATTATTACAACCTTTGTGGCCAGAAATTATCAGTTTTGCAACCATTAATTTAACTAAGGAATTACAAAACCTGGTTTCTAATTTAGGTTTAATCATTTCCATATAGTGCACTGTTGTAGTTGAATTAAACAAAAATATGTTCCAGTTAGATATAATATTCTTTTCAAGCAAGCCATGTCTAATTTTGTAGAGCCAGTCTTTGGAAATACTGCACTATTGTTCTAAAGTGAAATTAAAAATCAAACACTTGGAACACAGAAATAACCCCTTTTATATTAGAAGCTACAATAAAGGTTTTAAAATAGTTAAATATAGGATAATTGTTATATAAAGTGTAGCTAGACAATGCTGTACATTTATTAAAACTCAACACTGTATAGTATGGTAGTTTTATATGGTAGCTTTAGAGAAGGTTCATGTTATCCAATTTGTTATACTTATTGGAGCTGCATTTCAATTAAAACACTTTGCAATTTTCTTATTCTTTTTGAAATATTTTAAAACCCATTAGTGTGTCAGTGACTTGGCATTGCACTCTAATTGCAATAGATTTCAAGTGATAAAAATTGATTTTAGTAGCGTACTTTGTAGAGTCAGCATTGGTTACCTGAATACATTACAGTTCTCTATAACTTAAAACATCATTCTATGTTGTTAGAAGGTTTCATTGTCTGAACTTGACATTATGTAGGCAGTTTGTTCTTCACTAAGAGAGGGATTTGCATTTAGAGGAAATGTAATAAAATGTGAAATTCTAAGAAATGCAAAGATATTGAAAATATATTTTAAAAGTCTTTTTTTAAACACAGAAAGACAAATTATATTAACATAGATTCAATATATCCATCCCTTAAAGTATAGCATTTGGGGAATATTATTTTATATGTAACTTTTAATGATAAATATACTACAAAGCAATAACAGAGAAGATCTCAAATTTTATATTGCTATAAAGCTTTGTGGCTTTACCTATTAATTAATCAACAACCTCCAAGCCATGCCTTTTTTGAAATAAAAAATATTGCATTAAAATATATATAGAAAAGTATATGAATTATTAGTGTATATCTCAATGTATTTCTTTAAGTGAACCACCCTTGTAACCATTATCAAGATCAAGAAATAGAATGTCAGAAGCACCTCCGACCCAACCCTAGCCCCTCCTGTTATTCCCTCCTAGTCACTACCGGTGCCCCAAAGTAATCACCATTGTGACTTCTGTCGCCACTGGTTTATTTTGGCTGTTTTTCAATGTATATGTAAATTAAATAACATGGTGTGTATTATTTTGTGTCTGGCTTCTCTCATTCAGCCTTATAATTTGTGATCTATAATCCATATTGCTGCAGGAATCAATAATTAGTTTACTTTTGATATAATAATGTCTCACAATTTCTTTATCCTATTGACTATGGATTGAAATTTGAGTTGTTTCCACTTTGGTGCTTTTATGAATATGGTTACAGTGAATATTCTTGCATGTATTTCTTGGTACACACGAATATACATTTCACTTGATTTTTTTCCTTGGAATATAATTTTTGTGTCCTAGGGTTTGTGGATGTTCCACTGTAACAGATCTTTCCCAACTCTTTTTCCAAGGGAATGTGGTAATTTATATTTCAACCATTGGTGTATGAGGCTTCCAATTGCTCCATAATCTCACCAACATATGATATTGTCAGTCTCTTTCATTTTGACCATTCTGCTATAGGAGTATGTCACTGAGGCTTTAATATGCATTTTCCTGATGACTAATAAAGCTTAATTTTTTAAAATTTGTGTCTGGGACACTTGGTTACCCTTTTGTAAAGTACCTCTTCATGTCTTTTGCCTATTGGTTGGGTTATTTTTATTCATGATTTGTAATAGTTATTTATATATTGTGATTATATTTGACAGTTATACATGTGAAATATTGTCTTTTTGTGATTTGTCCTTTATTTCTTAATGATTGCTGTTGGTGAACATAATTCATTAATTTTAATATGATCCAATTTTTTCATCATTTCCCTATAGTTATAGCTTTTAGCATCTTGTTTAAGGACTCTTTCTAAAGTTATTACAGATTTTTTTTAATAGAAGCTTTTGTATTTTGCTTTTACAATTAGATCTACAACATTATCTCAGGGAATGTCACATTTTATTTGTAAATGAGGTTAGTCTGGAATATTCTCTTCTTGATTTTTTTTTGTCAGTCTTTGTTATCAGGTTTTGTTCATTCCTTTCTGGTTTCAAAAAAAATAAAGTGGGAAGTTCTTAATCAACTCTGTAAACAATTTTAAATCCTCAGTGGCTTAAAACAATGACATTATTTATTTGGCTAGTTTTGCTATATCTCTGTTTTGCTTGTAATGTTTTTAGTGTCATTCAGCTCCAACTATATCCTAATTTACATTATCTTATTTCTTTTGGTCTTTAAATTACCTAAAATCACGCTTAAAATTTCCAACTATTTGCAGTATTATTAAAAAACGTACTGTCTTTTCGTAACTGATTATTAATTAAATGCTTTGTATTCAAGAAAGATGATCTATCCACTGCCATTTTTAAAAATCTGTTGATTTATAGCCTAATACTTAGTATTTTATATATGTTCCATTTGCATTGGGAAAAAAAGTGTATTTTCCAGTAGTTGGATACAGTATTTTATAGATGTCACCTACATCAAGCTTATTAACTGAAATTTTCTTATCTTCTGTATCCTACTTAACATATTAATTACTTCAAGTAATCTGTTAAAAACTCCCACTCTCATGATATATTAGGCCATTCTTGCATTACTGTAAAGAAATACCTGAGACTGAGTAATTTATAAGAAAAGAGGTTTAATTGGCTCAAAGTTCTGCAGCTGCACAAGAAGCACAGGACTAGCATCTGCTTCTCGGGAGGCCTCAGGGAAGCTTACAATCATGGTGGAAAGCAAAGAGGGAGCAGTCACGTCACATGTCAAAATCAGGAGTGTGTGTGTGTGTGTGTGTGTGTGTGTGTGTGTGTGAGAGAGAGAGAGAGAGAGAGAGAGAGAGAGAGAGAGAGAGAGAGAATGAGCCACACAATTTTAAATAACCAGATCTGTGAACTCAGAGCGAGAAGTTGCTCATCACCAAGGGGATGGTTCAAGCCATTCACGAGGGATCTGCCCCTATATCCCGACACTTCCCACCAGGCCCCTTACAATTCAACAGGAGATGTGAGAGGGAACAAACATCCAAACTATGTCACATGACATATTTCACAGTTACCCCTTATGGTTCTGTTTTATTTTTGCTTAATAATTTTTGAATCAATATTTTTAGCTGCCTACATGTTGTAGCTTCCTGGTAAACTGAATGTTTTATTATATTATAATGATTCTCTTTTATCTCTACTTGTACTTTTTTGCCATATTATTTTTTTTAAGCTAGAGTTTGTCTGGTATATCTTTTTTCATCTTTTTACTTTCAAGTAGTTTCTGACCATGTGTTTTGAGTGGGTCTATTTTGTTACTAACATATTCAGGAACTAGGTAGATATTTGTCTTGATAAACAAGTTACAAAATCTCTGTTTTCTACTTTTCTGTTTGTCTTCTTTCTTTCTTTTTATTGAAATGATTCAGGTCTTTGCCGCCATTCTACATCTCCACCCCTATTTCACCTGTTTGCTTTACTGATTTGGGACATATATACTCTACTTTTGCTTTTTTAGTGAATACTATTGGTGTTGCTACATGCACACATAATAGTTTGTATTTCATCAATATCCATGTTCTTTGACTGAACAGTTCTTTAGCTTTACTTTTACTTGACCTTATAAATTATTTTATATAATATATTGCTGTTTAGATTCATTTGTATTTATTATTTTCTTCATTTATTGTTCCTTTTTGCATTCAGACCTTTCTAGGGTCATTTTCATTCTTGATGTATATCTTTTAGAAACCCCTTTAGTAAAAGATTTTAGCAATAAGCACTCTTATTCACTCATTCAAAGCAGTACATATTGTGTACTGGGCATAAAGTTTTATATATATATATAAGTGCATATATATACACACATAGATATATAAATATGTAACTTTAATAATTTATATGTATGCTATTTCCCTTTCTATGTGTGTGTGTGTATATATATTTATATATAAAAACTTTATATATATATTTATATATATAAATATATATATATAAACTTTAATTATATATATATAAATCCCTGCTTTCATGGAGTTAAAATTCTGAGAGAGAGGCAATAAACACAATAAAATGTAAAATATATAGTATGTTACATAGTTGTTAATAGAAAAATAAAAGCAGAAAAACGTGGAAAAAAAAACAGATAAAATGAAGATTTTAGATAAGGTAGGCAAGGCAAGTCTTACTGCGAAAGTAACTTTTTTTTTTTTTTTTGAGACGGCGTCGCCCAGGCTGGAGTGCAGTGGCATGATCTCGGCTTACTGCCATCTCCGTCTCCCAGGTTCAAGTGATTCTCCTGCCTCAGCCTCCCGAGTAGCTGGGAGTACAGGTGCCCCTCGCCACCATACCTGGCTAATTTTTGTATTTTTATTAGAGATCGGGTCTCACTATGTTAGCCAGGCTAGTCTCCAACTCCTGACCTCATGCAGTCTGCCTGCCTGGGCCTCCCAAAGTGCTGGGATTACAGGCGTGAGCCACTGTGCCCAGCCAGGAAAGTGACTTTTGAATGAAGGCCAAAAGAATTGAGGGAATATGCCGGTATCTAATGAAAAAGCACTGCAGACAAAGAGAACAGGTGTTGCAAGAAGATCTGGCAAGTTCAAGATAATATAGCAAGGAAGCTAGTAAAGTTACAACAGAAAGGAGATTTGGAGATTAGTAGATGTACCTAGACATGCAATGTATATCTAGATAATGTATGACTTGGTAGGCCTTGCTTCACAGTGGGATGGAAGGCTTTTAGAGGGTTTTGAGTAGACCACTGATAAGATCTGATTTATGTTTTGGCCAAGTCACTCTGGTTGCTGTAGATTATAGACTGAGATGATCAAGAATTGAAGCAATTAATATAGGCTATTGTCATAACAGTGAGGGATGATGGTGTCTTCAAGTAGAGTGCTGGCAGTGAGGGTGGTGAGAAGTGTTATAGTCTAGGTATTTTTTCAAAGGCAAAGCACAGACTATATGCCAATGGTTCTGAATAGACTGTGAGAAAAGGGAGAAGTCAAGGATTAGTTAAGGTTTTAGTCCCTCCCTAGCAGGGGAGATTTGCCATTATCTGAGGTAGAGAAAAACATAAGAGGTGCTGATTTTTGAGGGATTATCAGGAGCTTATTTTTGGACAATTTAAATTTGAGATAGCTAGAACTATTACAGTGTATACTATAGCTTTTTAAACATAAAAATATCTTAATTTCATCCTTATACTTGCAATATGGTTTCACCGGCTCTTTCACTCTATTTAAGTTTTCTTAGCACTTTAAAGAGTCATTCCACTGATTTCAGACTTCCATTGTCACTTCCATTGTTACACTTTAGTTGTCATCTCTTTATAGGCGATTTGTCTTTACTTATTTTCAATATCTCTTTGTCTTTCATATTATTTATTTGTCATCTTGCAGCTTGGGGTGGTATTGAGCATTCTTCTACCAAGGTAATTTTTTTTCCTGTTGCTGTAATCATTCGGGAAATTTTCTTTGTCCTCAGTTTTCATTAACTTGAATAGATATGGTGGTTTCATCAGTGTGCTTTTTTGTTTACTCGTTATGCTTGGATCTAGATGTAGCATATGTATATTTGCAGAAAAAATAGGCTCCTGTATATTGAGACCATCTTAAAATAGTTTTTTATATGATTACTATGTCATTAACTTCAAAACAGTTCTATATATGTAATCATAATCCTGATAATAGTAGAGATATTGAAGTTTGCCTAATCTTTGTTAATCAAAATTGAATACAATGAGAAAAAAATAAGACTACTATATTTGTAAAAAATTTGTAAGGAAAACTATCAGCTTGAGACTTCAATATGACTTTAATATATAAAGTGTATTTCACAGGGATTATTTGTATTCTAAAGTACTTTTGACTTTGACAACTTTAAAATTTCATTTAGTGCTAGGCAGAAAAATGATGTTACAAAAAATCATAACATCAGTGTCGTATATGAAGTAGAGATTATAGTCATACTCATAGCAATTTTATTTCACTCTAAATGAAATTCATTGTTCAGCATGGCCTCCTGAACTGTGTTTTCCAGTCAAGTTACTTTGTAGAGATTAAATTAAATTCATTGCAGGGTACATGCCTTCAGAGATTGTAACAATTCCTATGTGTTTGAACTATACAATACTTTTTTAGTATGGGAAAAAGTTCAGAAAGACAGTTTTCCGTCTCATTGCACCTTTTCCAAAAAGCTCTCATACCTCACCCGTAGGGTTTTATTAAATACAAATTGGAATGAACCTATGTCAGTAAGAAATAATGAAAACACACCTTCAGAAGTCTACTTTGCTTTTTCAGAGTAGGGACGTAAACTGTACTCCCAGGATTACTTAGAGAGTATGCAAAAGTTTGGTAGAATTTGAGTAACTGATAGAATATTAGGAATGCTGAAAAACTGAATGCTGTAAGCTTTTGGTTTTGTAGAAAGAATGGTCCCCCTCAGCCTCCATGTTCATACCTTAATCCCTGGAACCTGTGAATATGTTAATGTTATGTGGCAAAGGGTTTTACAGATGTAATTAAAAGTTGCTCACCAGTTGTGCTTAAAATAGAACCATTAACCTGGACTATTCAGGTGGGCCCAATCTAATCACATAGACACTGTAAATTAGAAGAGGAAGGTAGAAGAGTAGTGAGAGAGATGCAACAGAAGAAGGAAGTAGAGGAAAGATTGAAAACACGAGAGAAGCTTGACCTTTCCTTGATGGCCTCGAGGAGGGAGGAGGGGAGTCAAGATCAAAGCAGTGAGGGCAGCCTCTAGAAGCTGAGAATGACTGCTGGTCAACAGCTACCAGGGAAATTAGGGCTTCTATGTCTTCATGGAACTCAATCCTGGCAAAAATTTGAATGTCACTTGAAACACATTCTCTTCTAGAATCCAGAAAGGAACACAGACCTTCAGACACTTTCATTTTGGCCTTGTGAGACACAGGCAGAAAAACAAGCTGAGATCAGCAGATTCTGACTTAAACAACTTTGAGATAATAAATTTGTATTATTTTAAGCCAGCAAATCTGTGGAAATTTCTTAGAGCATCAGTAGAAAACTCATCCAATTGGCAATATTTTATTTTTCAAAGGTAAGGGATCTCTGGAAAAGGCAAAAATCTCATCATGAAAAATAAATAGAAATGGTAGGGAAATAATGCACTGAGCACTTTGTTCCAGATGTGCCCTGTTGTTCCAGATGTAATCGTGAGCAAAAGCAGAAAAGATCCCTGCCTACATGGGTTTACAACTGGTGGGAGTTACAGACACTAAGCAAATAGAGAAATAAATGCAAAGTCACAAGTTACTGTAAAGGCTGATAATGATTTAAATTTTTTTTTTTGTTGTTTAAACTTTTCATGTATCACCTCCTTTCATGGATTAAGGTGCCACCATTTAAGTAGAATATCAGTTATTTCTTTAATCACCTGAAATGTTTACATTTTTAGAGGCAAAAGGAGAGAAGACTAAAAAGAAAGAAAAATTGCAAGGAGATCAGAAAAGATTGCCTGCTGTCTTTGCAAAGTTCAGAATCTTAGTGTAATGGGTACAGGCCTAGCCCGTTTTGTCCCGTTTTTCACTATGATCTTTATTAGTAGTTTAGAAGAGAAACACATTAGAGAATTATGACATCTAACAAGCCTTATAAAATGTTTGTAAAAGTTTTCATTCATTCAGTCTTAAAACTGTGAGACTTAATTTTAGTTTTTGTATAAATAGTTCTTATATAATCATCTGTATTTTCAGAATTTTAGAATTAATAAAATTTGAATACAGTAAGTATATAATACTTACAGTTTATCACTGATAGATGTGATGATGTAAAATGTAGATTGAAGAAAAGACTATAACAATTGTAAAATGATTTTCCCTAGTTAATGGAAACCAAGAGGCAAAAGGAGAGAAGTCTTGAAGTAGACTGAAATTACCCTTAACTTTTTAATGTTTGGCTTTAGAAAATGTTATGTTCTAGGTGATGAAACACTTGTATATTGCAAATGCTATATGAGTTGTGATTTCTCTTTCATTATATTTTAATTAGTATAAAAATTAAGAAAATTGGTATATGAGTATTTTAGTTTTTGATGTGGCATATTTTATTCGAATACCATAATCAAAATAACTAAGAAGCTAGGTGTACCTCTTTTATTTCTCTTAATTTCTCCAACTATCCTATGAGAAACGTAACATCTTCTCCATTTTATGATGCAGAAAGCAAAAAAATAGTAATGTAGCTATAAACTAGCAATATCAAGCTTGGAACTCAGGCCTATCTTAACTTCAAAATCAGTGATTTTTCCATGCACCATTCTGCATATCAGCAGTTTTTAACATTTGTATTGGAAAAGAAAAAAAAAAGTTTGAAACCTAATGGAACAAAAAGTAATACTGAAAAATAAGATGACAAACTAGTTATTTTTAAGAGTTAGTAAAATTTGTAAACCTTTAGTTAGATTCATCAAGCTAAAAAGAAGACACACGCTAAAAAGATACAAAGGATATATACAACAAAACACATCATATTTCTGTATAACAATAAATATTTTAAAAATGAAATAACAAAAATCATATACTATCAGGAATTAAAAAGTGGACATCATATATTCTGCACATATTAAAAAAACAAGAATGCTGGCAAGGATATAGAGAAAAGGGAACTCTTGTATACTGTTGGTGGGAATATAAATTAGTATAGTTACTATGGAGATCAGTTTGGAGGTTCCTCAAAAAACTAAAAATAGAACTAGTATATGATCCAGCAGTACCACTGCTGGATATATACCCAAAAGAAAGGAAATCATTATATCAAAGAAATATCTGTACTCCCATGTTTATGGCAGCACTAGTCACAATAGCCAAGGTTTGGAAGGAACCTATGTGTCTATCAACAGATGAATGGATAAAGAAAATGTGGTACATGTACCCAGTGGAGTACTACTCAGCCATAAAAAAGAATGAGATCGTGTCTTTTGCAGCAACATGAATGGAACTACAGATCATTATGTTAAGTGAAACCAGCCACGCAAAGAAAGACAGACTGCATGTTCTCACTTATTTGTGGGAGCAAACCTTAAAACAATTGAATTCATGGAAGTAGTAGAATGATGGTTACCAGAGGCTGGGAAGGGTAGTGAATGATGGTAGAATGATGGTTACCGGAGGCTGGGAAGGGTAGTGGGTCATAGGGGAAGCGGGGATGGTTAATGGGTACAGAAATATAGTCAAATAGAATAAGATCTAGTTTTTGATAGCATAACGAGGTGATCACAGTCAACAGTAATGTATTGTACATTTTAAAATAACTAAAAGTTGATGGGCAGAGCAAGATGGCCGAATAGGAACAGCTCCAGTGTCCAGCTCCCATCACGAGTGACACAGAAGACGGGTGATTTCTGCATTTTCAACTGAGGTACCGGGTTCATCTCACTAGGGAGTGCTGGACAATCAGTGCTGATCAGCTGCTGCAGCCCGACCAGTAAGAGCTGAAGCAGGGCAAGGCATCACCTCTCCTGGGAAGTGCAAGGGGGAAGGGAATCCCTTTTCCTAGCCAGGGAAACTGAGACACACAACACCTGGAAAATCAGGTGAGTCCCACCCCAATACTGCGCTTTACCATCAGGAGATTATATCCCACACCTGGCCGGGAGGCACATCAGGAGATTATATCCCACACCTGGCCGGGAGGGTCCCATGCCTGCGGAGCCTCCCTCATTGCTAGCACAGCAGTCTGCGATCTAATGGCAAGGCAGCAGTGAGGCTGGGGGAGGGGCACCCATCATTGCTGAGGCTTAAGTAGGTAAACAAAGCCGCTGGGAAGCTCGAACTGGGTGGAGCCCACAGCAGCGCAAGGAGGCCTTCCTGTCTCTGTAGACTCCACCTGTGGGGACAGGGCACAACTAAACAACAACAAAAAAAAGCAGCAGACACCTCTGCAGACGCAAACGACCCCGTCTGACAGCTTTGAAGAGAGCAGTGGATCTCCCAAGATGGAGGTTGAGATCTGAGAATGGACAGACTGCCTGCTCAAGTGGGTCCCTGATCCCTGAGTAGCCTAACTGGGGGACATCCCCCACTAGGGGCAGACCAACACCCCACACCTCACACAGCCGGGTACACCCCTGAGACGAAGCTTCCAAAACAAGAATCAGACAGGTACACTTGCTATTCAGCAATATTCTATCTTCTGCAGCCTCTGCTGCTGATACCCAGGCAAACAGGGTCTAGAGTGAACCTCAAGCAATCTCCAAGAGACCTACAGCTGAGGGTCCTGACTGTTAGGAGGAAAACTAACAAACAGGAAGGACACCAACACCAAAACCCCATCAGTACGTCACCATCATCAAAGACCAAAGGCAGGTAAAACCACAAAGATGGGGAAAAAGCAGGGCAGAAAAGCTGGAAATTCAAAATATAAGAGCACATCTCCCCCTCCAAAGGAACACAGCTCATCGCCAGCAACGGATCAAAGCTGGATGGAGAATGACTTTGACGAGTTGAGAGAAGAAGGCTTCAGTCCATCATACTTCTCAGAGCTAAAGGAGGAATTACATACCCAGCGCAAAGAAACTAAAAATCTTGAAAACAGAATGGAAGAATTGATAACTAGAATAATCAATGCAGAGAAGGCCATAAACAAACTGACAGAGATAAAAGCCATGACACGAGAAATATGTGACAAATGAACGAGCTTCAGTAACCAACTTGATCAACTGGAAGAAAGAGTATCAGTGATTGAGGATCAAATGAATGAAATGAAGCGAGAAGAGAAGTCTAAAGAAAAAAGAGGAAAAAGCAATGAACAAAGCCTTCAAGAAGTATGGGATTATGTGAAAAGACCAAATCTATGTCTGATTGGGGTGCCTAAAAGTGAGGGGGAAAATGTAATCAAGTTGGAAAACACTCTTCAGGATATCATCCAGGAGAACTTCCCCAACATAGTAAGGCAGACCAACATTCAAATTCAGGAAATACAGAGAACACCACAAAGATACTCCTCGAGAAGAGCAACTCCAAGACACATAATTGCCAGATTCACCAAAGTTGAAATGAAGGAAAAACTGTTAAAGGCAGCCAGAGAGAAAGATTGGGTTACCCACAAAGGGAAGCCCATCAGACTAACAGCAGATCTCTTGGCAGAAACTCTACAAGCCAGAGAGAGGAGTGGGAATGACCAACATCCTTAGCAAAAGAAAATTTTAAACCAGAATTCATTTTACAGCCAAATAAGTTTCATAGAAGTGAGAGGAGAATAAAATCCTTTACAGATAAGCAAATGCTTAGAGATTTTTTTGTCGGCGCAGGCCTGCCTTACAAGAGACCCTGAAGGGAAGCACTAAACATGGAAAGACAGCCAATTACCTAGCCATTGCAAAACATGCCAAAATGTAAAGACCATTGAGAACAGGAAGAGAACTGCATCAGCCTAATGAGCAAAATAGCCAGTTAATATCATAATGACAGGATCAAGTTCACACATAACAATAGTAACTTATGAAATGTAAAGGCTGATTAAATGGGTCAATTAAAGACACAGACGACAAACTGGATGAAGTATCGGGCCATCAGTCTGCTGTATTCAGGAGACCCATCTCACATGCAGAGACACACATAAAGGGATGGAGGAAGATCCTGCAAATGGAGAGGAGAACAAAAAAGCAGGGGTTGCAATCCTAGACTCTGATAAAACAGACTTTAAACCATCAAAGATCAAAAAGAGACAAAGAGAGGCATTATATAGTGGTAAAGGGATCAATTCAACAGAAAGAGGCTAGCTATCCTAAATATATATGCGCAATGCAGGGCACCCAGATTCATAAAGCAAGTCCTTAGAGACTTACAAAGAGACATGGGCTTATACAATGTGTGGGAGCTGGCACCCATTCATCCCAGCATTAGGCAGTTCGTGAGACAGAAAGTTAACAAGGATATCCAGGAATTGAACTCATCTTTGCAGCAAGCAGACCTAATAGACATCTAGAGAACTCTCCACCCCAATCAACACAATATGCATGTTCTCATACCACATCACACTTATTCAAAATTGACCATAATTGGAGCTAAAGCACTCCTCAGCAAATGTACAAGAACAAGAGAATTATAACTCAAACTGTCTCTCAGACCACAGTGCAATCAAAAACTAGAACTCAGGACTAAGAAACTCAATCAAAACCAACTCAACTACATGGAAACTGAACAACCTGCTCCTGAATGACTACTGGGTACATAACAAAGACAGAAATAAAGATATTATTTGAAACCAATGAGAACAAAGATACAACATACCAGAATCTCTGGGACACTTGCTAAAAGCAATGTGTAAAAGGGAAATATATAGCACTAAATGCCCACAAAGGAGAAAGCTGGAAAGATCTAAAATTATTTTTCTAATATCACTATAAGAAAAGAACTAGAAGCAAGCACAAACACATTGAAAAGCTAGCAGAAGGCAAAAGAAATAACTAAAGATCAGAGCAGAACTGAAGGAGATAGAGAAACAAAACCCTCAAACAATCAGTAGATCCAGGGTTGTTTTGTTTTAAAGATCAACAAAATTGATAGACCTCTACTTAAGGACAATAAAGAAAAAAAGAGAAGAATCAAATCGTACCAATAAAAATGATAAAGGGGATATCACCACCGACCCACAGAAATACAAACTACCATCAAGAATACTATAAACAACTCTACACAAATAGGTGAAAATCTAGAAGAAATGGATAATTTCCTGGACAGCACTTACACTCTCAAGACTAAACCAGGAGAGAAGTTGAATCCCTGAATTAGACCAATAGCAGGCTCTAGAGGTGAGGCAATAATTAATAGCCTACCAACCAAAAAGTCCAGGACCGGGTGGTTACAGCTGAATTCACCAGAGTACAGAAGGAGGTGGTACCATTCCTTCTGAAACTATTCAATCAACAGAGAAAAGGGGAATCTTCCCTAGCTTTCATTTTATGAGGCCAACATCATCCCTGATACCAAAGCCTGGCAGAGACACAACAAAAAGAGAGTTTTAGACCAATATCCCTAGTAGACATCGATGCAAAATCCTCAATAAAATACACAGCAAACTGAATCAGCAGCACATCAAAAGCTTATCCACCATATGATCAAGTGGGCTTCTTCCCTTGGATGCAAGGCTGATTCAACATATGCAAATCAATAAACGTAATGCACTTATAAAGCAGAACCAAGGAACAAAACCACATGATTATCATCAATAGATGCAGAAAAGGCCTTTGTGGAATTCAAGCAGCCCTTCATGCTAAAAACTCTCTCAATAAATTCAGTATTGATGGAATGTATCCTCAAAATCATAAAAGGACTATTTGCTGAAAGCAAACCCACAGACAATATCATACTGAATGGGCAAAACTGGAAGCATTCCAGCTGAAAACTGGCATAAGACAGGATGCCCTCTCCTCACCCACTCCTATTCAACACAGTGTTGGAAGTTCTGGCTAGGGCAATCAGGCAAGAGAAAGAAATCAAGAATTCAGTTAGGAAAAGAAAGAAGTCAAATTGTCCCTCTTTTGCAGATGACATGATTGTGTATTTAGAAACCCCATCATCAGCCCAGAATCTCCTTAAGCTGATAAGCAATTTCAGCAAAGTCTCAGGATACAAATTAATGTGCAAAAATCACAAGCATTTCTCACACCAGTAACAGACAAACGAGAACCAAATCATGGAATGAACTTCCCATTCACAATCCTTCAAAGAGAATAAAATACCTAGAATCCAACTTACAAAGGGATGTAAAGGACCCCCTTTAGAACTACAAACCGCTGCTCAATTGGGAAATCCAAAGAGGACACAAACAAATGGAAAAACATACCATGCTCATGGATAGGAGAGGAATCAATATCGTGAAAATGGCCTTACCTTAGGGTTATTTATAGATTCAATTACCATCCCCATCTTTACCAACGACTCTCTTCACAGAATTCTGGGAAAAACTGCTTCATTCATATGGAACCAAGAAAGAGCCTGCATCAGCAAGACAATCCTAAGTCAAAAGAACAAAGCTGGGAAGAATCCCCGCTACCGGACTTCAAACTATACTACAAGGCTACAGTAGTGAAACAGCATGGTACTGGTACAAAACAGAGATATAGACCAATGGACAAATAAGTCCACCAGAAATAATACCACACATCTACAACCATCCTGAACTTTGACAAACCTGAGAACGGGGAGGCTGGGAGGGACTCATTTGGTGAGCGGAAGTTGACAGGCTGGATCTTTGCAGAGAACAGGTGTGGGTGGATTTAGGGACAAGTGTAGACCTAACACCATAAAACCCTAGAAGAAAACCTAGGTAGCCACCATTCAGGACATAAGAGGCATGGGCAAGGACTTCATGTCTAAAACACCAAAAGCAATAGCAACAAAAGCCAAAATTGACAAATGGGGATCTCAGTAAACTCAAGACTTCACGCAGCAAAGAGCTACCATCAAGGTGAACAGGCAGCCTACAGAATGGGAAAATTTTTTACGAAATCCTACTCATCTGACAAAGGGCTAATATCCAGACTTCACAAGAACTCAAACAAGTTTACAGAAAAACAAACAACCCCCATCAAAAGTGGGCAGAGGATATGGAACAGACATTTCTCAAAGAAGACATTCATACAATAACAGACACATGAAAAAATGCTCGTCATCACTGGCCATCAAAATGCAAATCCCTAAAACCACAGTAAGGAATACGCTCTCACACCAGTGAGAATGGCGATCATTAAAAGTCAGGAAACAACAGGTGCTGGAGAGGATGTGGAGAAATAGGAACACTTTACACTGTTGGTGGGGACATAAACTAGTTCAACCATTGTGGAAAACAGTATGACTGATTCCTTAATGATCCTAGAACTAGAGTACCATATGACCAGCCATCCCATTAGTATACCCAAAGGAAGTTATAAATCATGTAGCTATAAAGAGACACATGCATGTATGTTCTTTGTGTGTAGTATTCTAATAACAAGACTTGGAATCAGCTTAAGTATCCATCAGTGACAGACTGGATTAAGAAAATGTGGCACATATACACAATGGAATGCTATGCAGCCATAAAAAAGGATGAGTTTGTGTCCTTTGTAGGGACATGGATGCAGCTGGAAACCATCATTCTCAGCAAACTATTGCAAGAACAGAAAACCAAACACCGCATGTTCTCACTCATAGGTGGGAACGGAACAATGAGATCACTTGGACTCGGGAAGGGGAACATCACACACCGAGGCCTATTATGGGGAGGGGGGAGGGGGGAGGGATTCCACTGGGAGTTATTCCTGAAGTAAATGAGGAGTTGATGTGTGCTGACCAGTTGATGGGTGCAGCACACCAACATGGCACAAGTATACATATGTAACACACCTGCACGTTATGCACATGTACCCTAGAACTTAAAGTATAATAATAATAATAAAAAACTAAGATTCTATTTGGATTCTTTATAACAAAAATAAACGATAAATGCTTGAGGTGATGGATACTCCACTTACTCTGATGTGATTATTACACATTGTGTGTTTGCATCAAACTGTGTTATGTACCCCATAAATCTATACACCTACTATGTACCCAGAAAAATTAAAAATATAATTAAAAATATAAGAATGAATATTATGAATAGCTATATGTCAATATCCAGTTGCCAAAGAATTTGATAGCTTAGATAAAATAGTTAAATTCCTGAAGATACATAAGTTACTGAACTATATCAAAAACATTAGAAAATCTGAGTAGCTCAGTTCTATATTTATCAAATAAATTGAATTCTTCATTAAAAGTTATCTGACAAGAAGATATCAAGCATAAACATTTAAGAAGCAAAAAATAGTGATTCTACTAATTTTTATAAATGGAAAAGAATAAAATATTACTTAGCCTTTTTATGAGGCCAACATTTCCTGAATAATAAAGCCATAGAGATAGATTACAATATAAGAAAACTACAAATTAGTATCTCTCACGAACAGACACAAAATCTTTAACAAAATATCAAGTTGAATTTAGCTAAATATAAAAAGGTTAAACACGTTCACATCAAGTCATGAATCTCTGAAATGTATGGTTGTTTAACATTTGAAAATAAATCAATGCAATTTAACATACTAATGGAGTAAAAGAAAATACAAACCCATGAGCAGAGGGGCGAAAAAGGCATTTAACAGAATTCAACTCCAATTAATGTTAAAAATTCTCAGCAAATTAGGAATAGAAGTAGTCTTCCTCAATTCACTCTCACCATTTTTATCCATCATTTTATGTGAGGGTCTAACCCAGGCACCGAAGGAAAAAAAATGCATGAAATGTTCACAAGATGATTAAACTGTCTTTATTTGCACATGATACGGTTTTGTATGTAGTAAATCTCAAGAGATCTAAAAAGAAGCTGCTAGAACTAATTAGTAAATTCCATAAGTTCACAGGATGAAAGGTCAAATTAAATATTGGCATACAGTAGTCTCCTCTAATCCAGGAAGATACGTTCCAAAACCCCAGTGGATGCCTGAAACCATGGACAGTACTAGAATGTACCTATACTATACTGTGTTTTTTCCTATAGATACATACCTATATATGTTTAATTTATAAATTTGCACTGTAAGAGATTAACAACAATAGTTAATAATAAAGTAGAACAATGCTGCCATAGTCGATTTGATAACTGAGATGATTACTAAGTGACCAACAGGTGAGTGGCATATTAGCCGGTCTAGCATGAATGCATTGGACAAAGAGTTGATTCACCTACCCTGTGGAATGGAGTAGGGTAGTATGAGATTTCACACAGAGTTCTTTAAACTCTTTCACCCTACTCAGAACAGTGTAGAATTTAGAATGGATGCATTGCTTATTTCTGAAAATTTTCATTTAATATTTTCAGACTACACTTGACTGCAAGTAACTGCCACCACAGAAAGTGAAACTGCACTAAGGGAGGGTTACTGCATTTGAACTTGCTAGCAATGCAAAGACTGAAAACTGAATTTAAAATGTGGCTTATGATAACATCAAAAATGTCAACTATTTAGAGGAAAACTTTACAAAAAATATATAAAATCTGAACAATAAGAACTAAAGAATATCACTGAAAAAAATAAGGAAGTAAATTAATTGAGAGATATACCATGTTTATACATTGGAAAGCATAATATTATTAAAATGAAAATTCTTTTCTAAATTCAAAGCAATTTGAATCCAAATCCTGGTAAGAATTTTTTTTTTTTTTAATTGACAAACTCATGTCTATGGCAGGGAAAGGGTGATTGGCTATAAAGTGACATAAGAAAACTTTTTTGGGGTGGTAGAAATATTCCATATATTGATTGTTATAGATAAGCTTGTCAAAACTTATTAAAGTGGTAAATGTTTTATTGTGTGTCAATCATAGCTCAGAGTTGATTTTTAAACATTGAATATTAGACGCTTGTGTTCTTAAACGTTATTTGATTCTTTAGCCACAGCTATGGTAGCAACTCTCACCACCACTAAGTGGAGTAGCCCCTTTCCTGGACCTTCACTCCTTACTCTTCCTGCTGATTCTCATACTCTTAAACTCATATAGTTTTTCTTTTTTTTATTTTGCCATGTCTTCTTTTTATGGTCTTCATAAAGATTATGTCTATTGAGTTTTCTCTTTCCAATTCTAAGTAGCTAACCAAAGTATTTCTGTAACCTAAAGCAGTTATAGGAGAAGGTCTGGCACCAGGTGGGAAAGAAGATATTTTTGTTGTTGTTTTTGTTTTGTTCTTGTATTTTATTTTTTTATATCCTGATACATGTTTTACTTTTATCTTCTTCCATTTTCTTCTTCACATATATCTTTCTGTCATAACCACTATAACATTTGAACAAAGCTTTTAAAGAGATCCATTCTCCTAGTCATCAACTTCTTCACTTGTATGAACACAAACCTATATACAATTATGTTTTAGTACAAATTATTGTATAATTTGAAATAGAAGATGCTTGGGGAAACTTATATCAATGACATGAAATTATTCTTTTAATGGTGGTAAAAGTAAGTGGTAGAACACTGTAAAGGGAAACCCTCTAATAAAAATAGACTGTAATTACTTTCTGGTATTTTGATTTAGTACATCTTTATAATATAATAATAAAGTGACTTGGAATTATTATTGCATTTCACAATGCCTACTGTTTAGGGTACTATATGCTTCTAGGTGAACAGTTTTTAAATATATGCCAAATTTGTTTTTCATTTAATTTCTATTGTTAAAAATTTCTTACTGGAAAAATATATGACAGTATAATTATAACGTACTTGAAAGACTAGTAAAATTATGCTGCTTGTATTTTAAAAGATACATATTTTTGTTAGCTAGGCAAGATACAGAAAAGTATAAGAACATTGTAGCACCTCTATCTTCTCACATGTAAAACATTTTGTCTTTAATTAGAAAGCTCAAAAGCATCTCAGGCAGAATTCTTTAAAAACACTTTTTTAGTTGGTGGTTCTTTGAAGAGATACAGAAAGATTAAATTTTGTCAGAAATTATAGATGTGATTCACATAAGACTTCTCGGTCTCAGGCATGTCTTTATTAGCAGCATGAGAACAGACAGCTAACAAGAATTCATGCATAGATTAACTCATTATATTGTTCTCTTTAATCATTTCCAATTGATTATAAGACTAAACATATAAATATTATTTTCTATGTTAATTTTTAGTGTTTTTTGTTTGTCATACTATAGTAATAGTAAGCAACATGTATCATTGAATAATAGGGCAAAATATTCCAGAGTCAAGTTTCTGCTGTATTCCTGTTGATTCAATGTAGAACTATACTTTTCTACTTTTGTTTTCTTTTTTACTACTACCATTTATACTTTTCTCATTTGGGACAAAAATATTCAGAAACGATGAAGGAAAGTTTTTTTGGCACTGTATCTTGGTGTCTTAATTCCCTTAGTGATTTTTTCCCATATTCAATATCACAGCATTACTATAGCAAGATAAACACCATATTCAGATCTCTAATAGTGAAATGTTATAAATAATTGGCAGAGGCAATTTAAAAGTGAATCAAGAAAGTTTGGTTTTTAAAAAGTAACAAACTGTCTTTTAGTAAAAAACAGAATTTTTTACACTTAGAGAATATTCCAAATTATGGAGCTATTCTATTATTTTAGACCTAATTTAATGCAATTAAGTTTTAATTTTACAAATAAGGAATAGGCCACAGATATAGCATATCATCTTCATCTTCGACTGATTGATAGATTCTAAAAGCAGAACATTGACAGACAGTAATTTGATATTGCAGGTTGATACTCTATCAGAGATATAATATGAGAAATAAAGTAGAATGGTTAATCCACTATGAATGAAACAACTGAAGAGCAATGATTTTTATCCTAGTTAAAGCAAGTATTAGGGCCCAAAGTATCTAATCTAAAATAATGAAATCTAGAATAGAGAAGTTAACTGAATATATCTTTTTATTCAACAAAATGATAGGGGTTTATAATACTTCATATATTTGACTGTAAAACCAACCAAGGAATAGCTTTTATATGAAAGAAGAAGGTAAGAAACTGAGAGTTTTCCATTGATTTTACAATCCTTTTGCCCATTCCCTAGAGCTAATAGAACCAGGTATAACAACATGACTGGGAAAATCTTGTGCTGGACCAGAAAACTGCATTGCTTTACTTATAGCATAGGGTCTGTATGGGAGATTCCTGATAGGAATTGGAATTGTTGGCTCAATTTTATGCTGCCTGGGAGGCATGATTACATTTCCCCTTGGATCAGTTTTTAAAGTCGGATCAGAATAGGACCTTTCTGTCTGATTTAAAGAAAGAGACTATTTTATGGTATAATGTTGGCTAAAAATTGACAGAGAAAAAACTGACAAACCTAAACAAGCTGTTGTTATTACAATTTAACTATAAGCTATAAGCTGAAGGCCCAACAGTATTTTCTCCTTTAACTAAATAGGAACATCTGTTACTGCATTTTTGTGAAGTTTTTCTTGGATAGATTTTTCAGTGTGATAGTGCATTTTAACCATCCTCTATTATTTACTGAGCTCATGTATAATAATGATTAATCATCACAACCTAATGTTATATTTGTATAGTACTTAATAGTTTTCAAAGTACTTAAAAATCTCTTTTAATTCTTAAAAGAAACTTGTGAGGTAGGCAGCATAGATTGACATTATTATTCTCTTATTACTCCTAAAATTAGTAAGTGGAAGGAAACCAGCACAAAATTGTAGACTTTTGGCATGCACTGCAGTGCTCTTTTAGTTTCACAGTGTTGCTTCTTCAAATCCCACTATACTGAAAAACAGACAGCAATAGTAATAAAGAACATTTTCTAGTTTTGGAGATTTTTCAGATATTATCTTTCTATGATTTATCTATTTAATTTTATTAAAGTACATAGTATATATTAATGGCTTTAGTGCTTTTTCAGACTATTTTTCTTTCCTATAGGCAATGTCCTTCTGTCCACATTTCCTATTAAAATTTCACCTATCATTCCAATAACATATTAAATGCCGCTTCTTCCGAACATTAGACAGATCTCACCAAATGGAACTTTTTTCTCTTCACTCTTCTCCCTAATCCATTCATCTTGCTGTAATATTTTGTTTAGAGAATAGCCTCTTTATAGTTCCTGGGGTTAAAGAATATTTAATAGTAATAAAATTAAAGTAATGGGAGTGGAAAATAAGTTAAAGGAGACAATGAATAGGCGGGGAAGCATAATTAGTTGGTTACAAGTACAGACTTTGGAACCAGACTTCCAGAATTGAATGTCAGCTTTGTTACTTATTGGTTATATGACCATGAACAAGTTATTACCCAATACATTGTTATTCAATATTCTCATCTGTAAAATTTCATGATACTATTAGTGCCTACCTTACAGGGTTAACTTATGATAATGTTCCTAGCACATTTAAATATACATGTGTAAAAGTACATATTATGTGTATATACAAATAGCAAAATGAACATAATTCCTTTTTAAAATTTTTACTAAAATACAGTTTTCAAAATTTAAAAACATCAATGATATTTTGCATATTTTAAAACAGTAATAATCGGCTGGATGCAGTAGCTCATGCCTGTAATTCCCAGCACTTTGGGAGGCCGAAGTGGGGAGATCACATGAGGTCAGGAGTTCGAGACCAGTCTTGCCAATATGGTGAAACCCCACCTCTACTAAAAATACAAAAATTAGCCAGCTGTGGTGGTGCACACCTGTAATCCCAGGTACCTAGGAGGTTGAGGCAGGGGGATCACTGGAACCCAGGAGGTGGAGGTTGCAATGAGCCAAGATTGTGCCACTGAACTCTAGCCTTAGAGACAGAGTGAGACTCCATCTTAAAAATAATAATAATAATAAATACTAATTTCTTTACCATATTGCTCCCACTAGCAATTTTAAAGACTCTTCCTCTGCTAAAGTTTTAGTGAGAGTTTGAGGATTTGGTTTACTTTGTTGTGGATATTATAAAATATTGAGGCCAATGTATTCTGCGGCTGGTCCTCCAACTAACAATTTAGAGACATTGTGCTTTTATTGCTCTCAAAGTACTAGAATATGAATTTCATAGAGGCAGAGATTGTATCTCTCTTGTTTGCCATTGTACACTCAGCAACCAAGTGTGTGTTTGGTAGATAGTAGGTGAATAAATAATTGCCTCTGTTTTTATCATATTCTCTTCACCTTGATCCCTCAGTTAATTTCTCTTTACATTGCAGTGCTACTCTCCAAGGGCCATATTTACTTTTCTTCATCTCTTTTTATTATTCCCAGTAATCTACTCTTTCTCTATCATATGCTTTACATTCCTTTCTATTTATGAGCCCTTTTTATCATAACAGGATGGTAAATAGGATAATCTGATTACATTTCAGCTTCCCTTAATCAGAATTTAATTATTCAGAACGCTATGTATCCAGCCACTGCAAACCTAGTGGTCAATCATAGCCAGGTGTAACCATTGCCTGTGTTCGGACATCACTGCACCAGTCTTATGGGAAGACTCCTCAAAGTGGAGATAGACAGCTGGCAGAGGATGCACTTTGCACCTTCCACCTCTTTTTTATTTATTGTTATTTTTTTCTCCCTGGAACCTCAGTAGCCATTTTTACAGTCTTATGTGGTTTTGAGGTTAGAAGATAAGTTCTGTGTATGGTGGGAAAGGAGGATGGAAAGGAGATGGGTTCTTCACTAGTGTGGAGCCAACACTATGATCCTATACTGCTGATTTTGTGAGTGTGTTAGAATGAGCTAAAATTTACTTTTCTTCTGGGTTTTCAGATATATTCATCCAAACCTAATCCTAACTATTAGAGTGAACAAAGTAACACCAAGAGAAAGCAAAAGGTAGCAATGAGGTTGTGGGCAACAGCAAACACCCTGATTTGCATCCTAGTCCTTACTGTAAACATTACCTTTATAGCAAGAATATAACCATGATATGCTTGGTGTAAGTAAGTGAATTTCTTAGGCAAGTC
This sequence comes from Papio anubis, assembly GCF_008728515.1. Classification (NCBI taxonomy): domain Eukaryota; kingdom Metazoa; phylum Chordata; class Mammalia; order Primates; family Cercopithecidae; genus Papio; species Papio anubis. The sequence goes on from NW_022164268.1 coordinate 38,122, forward strand.
ACAAAATGGTAGAACCGAGTTGTTGTCAAACTGTTTATTTGTTGGTTTTGACTTGAGGAGGTGAGGGTGAAGAAAATAAAATGGTTCACTGGCCATAAAAACAGAATTATAAGGAATTAAGTCCTAAAATTTCCAGAGATGATAGGAAGGTCCTGTACCCCAGAGGTTGTAAAACATGGTTTTATGCCAAATTTGCTTAAAACTCAAAAGGGTAGGTAATCCACAAAGTAATATGAAGAGAACTGAAGTTACTCCAAGAGTAAGTTACAGTTACTATATCATATGTAATAGAATACGAATCTTGAGGACTGCCGAAAAGTGCTTCATAAGCAAAAGCTTATCTTTAAAGAAATTTTTGTAAATAAAAGACCAGTTTGCTTAAAATGGGAGGAATATAATTATTGAAGGTCTACTGTGGCATTTATTGCAGTCTTTCTGACACACACACACACACACACACACACCCACCCACCCCCTATATTTTAGAGGCAGAGTCTCACCATGTTGCCCAGGCTGGACTTGAACCCCTAAGCTCTGTAAATCCTCCCTCCTCAGCCTCACAAGTAGCTGGGACTACAGGCATGTATCATCATGCCAAGCTTTGTGATATTTTTAATAGTTTATTTGTGCCTATCTTTCCTCAATAGGTTGTGAGAAATTTAGGGGTGGGGCATTGTTCTTCCTTGCATTTCCTACATCACCTTGCAATGCTTAATATTATATAAATGTTTATATAATTGATGTTTTGGCTCTTTAATTGAACTTTTCAAAGTATAAATACAGTATAGTAATTTTAGGATAAAATGTGACTATTTTTGCCGACATATTTTCTATTTATTTAAAAGTAGGCTGGATGTGGTGGCTCATGCCTGTAATCTCAGCACTTTGGGAGGCTGAGGCAGAGAGATTACTTGAGCTCAGGAGTTTGTGATCTGTCTAGACAACATAGTGAGATTCCATCTCTTAGAAAGAAAAAGCATTTAGCCAGGCATGGTGGCATGCACTTAGCTACTTAAGAGGTGGAAGAATTGCTTGAGCTTAGGAGTTAGAGTCTGCAGTGGGCTATGATTCCACCACTGCACTCCAATGTGGGCAACAGAAGAAGACCCTGTCTGTAAAAATAATAATAATAATAATGATAATAATAATAATAATAAATTAATTATACATTAATTTCAATGTCCACATTAGAAATAGCACCAATAATGTAATTTGGTTTTGAATCAAATAAATTCATGATTAAAGGTACAGTCCATTTCTCTCTATCATGGAGTTCACTACTATGTTTTATAAAAAAGAAAATAGGAAAGAATTATTTCTGAAAGGAAATTAAAAGTGAGCTTAAAACTAAGAAAGCATAAAATAGAAAAAGCATATGAAAGAAATTTTTGTTGACAAAGTATAAAAGGAGTGATGATGCAATTTCATTAATGTACAGTACATGGCTCTTTTTGAATATTGTTGTGTAGGCAACAATTTAAAATTAAAATTTAATATTTAAATTTAAATTTTAATGTAAAATTGTTGCCTACACCTGCTATTTCACATGATCAGTTGAGAATAAATTATCTTTAACATTTCCGCCCTTGGATCTAAAAATACAGCAATGGTACAGGCTTCCAAAATGACAAGTTATCTCTGAATTTTCACCTATCTAACATTTTCTTTATGTTTATATCCTGTGTTATGTTTAGTAGAAGACAATTCAAAATAGATTCATTTACTTTTGGATGTTTTCTTTTTGGTTAAATTTTGAGGTAACAAAGTTGGATACCTCTTTTTTTATTTTATTGTTATAATTTTGAGAAGAATTTTCAGATAGAACTTTTTCTTTTAGTACTCATGGTCTAAATAAAATTAAATGATGACAAAATAAATATATACTGAGAGGTTATTTCATTAATGTTTTGAAGCTAAGGCAGCAAACATTTTACAAAAATTACAGTGTAAGCTAATACACAAATACTGTTTCTTGATTTATTGTTTAAATTTTGATAAGCCTTTATTGTTAAAAAAGGATTTATTCTTCCTAAAGTTATCTACCTAACAAACTCTCTGGTAAAAGGGGTATTGACTGTCAGTATATTCACTATTTACCTTAAAAACTGACAGTTATTAATAATTGTTTTGTATAAAACATTACAAATTGCACAACCATTTCTTACTCTTGCAACAATAAACATACAATTACATTTTGATTGAATGATACGATTTCAACATATGTTACACATAGTGAATGTTAGTGAATTTTACTAAAAGTTATTTCTAGAATGCTTACCTGGGAGTAGCCATTCAGATATTAATTATAAATCTTAATGGCATATATTCCAGCTCTCAATTTATTGCCTCTCAGTTCCAAAATTTACCTTTTAATACACGCTCTTTAAATGGACCAAATTCCTTTAAGAATTTCTCCTTGACAATGAGCATGATGTTGTGTTTTCTCAGCAGAGGGTGCTGAAGGGACATTTCAGGAGGAAGGGGCTCTCCAGTTTCTGGCAACTGCGTGGTGGGTCAGTGGTGTGGGTAGTGTGCATCTGCAGCCATCCATTCAGAATGTACAGGCCCTCAGCAATCTCACTGCCCTTTACGGTCCTAGTGATCAGTTTCCTGCTGCCCTTTTAATATAGATCTACTTTTCCACACTGACACTCCTATTTCTCCCTTTGCACATCCATACCCCAGGTCTGTTTCCCATGGTACTCCTGACATGGACACTCTGTGCTCCAGGGCCTTCTGCCATGCCAGGGCTTCTTTCCCTCTGCATGCCCATTTGTCTATCCCCACTAGCTGTCATTAGTCTGTGCCCCAGCTCCCCATTCCCTCTCCATGTCTGCATACCTTGCTGTGGGTAGTGGCTCACCTCATGGGCAATGTGGGCTCCAAGCTCCCTCCTTCATCAGAAACCCCATTCCTTCTACATGCTCACATGCCTAGCTATGCTCACCTATGTCCCACCTGTGTCTCCTCTGTGCCCTTCCTGCACTCCAAAAGTATGCTTCCTGCTTCCCACCTACAGACCAGCTCTGGTCTGGGCAAACTGATAAATTTTTCTGTCATCCAGTAGACTGAACTTAACTTTCTCCAAAAAGGTCTGAATCCTAACCTTAGGAAGGAGAGTCCCCCTTCCAAGTCTGTCCTTCGTTAGGTACTCTATCTTAGTCCTAGGGCATGGTACAGAGTTTTCTTATATCCTAGAGTTACTCTTTTATCATAGTTAATAATTCTTCATATTAAACTTTTTCTGTTTAAACCCCCATGTGCTTCCTAACCCTCTGGATTGACCTGACATTGACACAGTGTGCCTTGTTTCATTACCTTGTTGTTATGCCAATAGGATTTGATGGCAACTTCCTTGTTCACAAGTACAAGAAATAATGGCAACATTCAGTATATTCACTTTTCCAAAATTGAATAATAGAATTTTCCTCAAAACCAAAGCTTAAGCTGAACTTTAGGGCACTACTACTATTAGATTTCCACTTCCAAATTTATATATACAGCATGTATTTCTTTCCCGAGCTCCAGACTTGTATATCTAAGTGCCTACGAAACATATTTGTTTGGGTGGTTAATAGGCCTCTCAAAAACACAAATCAAAACACAGACAAAAAGAAAAAAGAGCTTGTTAAAAACCAAGTGCCTGACTCATCCCATCCCTGCCTCTTACATCCTGATCCCTGTCTTCCCTGTCTCAATAGTGGCAATTCCATTCTTCATGTTTCTTAGAACCTTCAGTTTTAATTCCTCTGGTACTCTCAATCACAAATCCCAGTTTGTCAGCAAGTGCTGTGGAATCTGTCTTCAAAATACATCCAAATTCCGAGAACTTTTCAGCACTTCCAATGTTAACATTTGGTCTAAAGATCTTAGATGGATTTCTGCAAGCTAACTTTCTGCAAGTATACTTGCTTCTTCCCTTGCTTCTACAGTTCATTCTCATGTTAATTTTTTCTCAAAACCTCTAATAGTATGCAATCTTGTTTCGATTAAAAAACCAAAATCCTTATCCTAGCCTGCAGCTGCCTCTCTGAACTCATTTCCTTCTTTTCTCTCCGCTGCTCCTTACACTCTAGGCACATGGCAGTTCCTTGTGCTTGCCAAGTGAGCTTCACCCTGTAATGTTCTTCCTCCAAACATCCACCTGACTCAGTTCTTGATTTCCTTCGGGTCTCTGTTCAGATCTCAGCTTACAATGAAGCCTTTCCTGATAACTCCACACTTAGAACTCACAGTCCGCTTTACCCTACTTTATTTTATCTGTGATACTTTTTTCATGTCTTTTATTTCATTTTATTTTGTTTTTGAGACAGAGTATCACTCTGTCGCCTAGGCTGGAGTCCAGTGGCGAGATCTCAGCTCGCTGCAACCTCTGCCTCCCAGGTTCGAGCGACTTTTCTGCCTCAGCCTCCTGAGTAGCTGGGATTACAGGCACCAACAACTATGCCTGCATAATTTTTGTATTTTCAGTAGAGGTGGGGTTTTGCCATGTTGACCAGGCTGGGCTCAAACTCCTGACCTCAAGTGATCTGCCTGCTTTGGCCTCCCAAAGTGCTGGAATTACAGGCCTGAGTCACCATGCCTGGACTCTTATTTCATATTTTATGTTAATTTATTTGTCATTAGTATGCCACCCCCAGAATTTCAACTCTGTAATGGCAAGATGTTGTCTGGTTAGTTCATTTCCATATACTAAAATGGTGCATGGGATGTGGTAGATGCTGTCTATAGATATAAATATATACATATTCATAATTTTGACATGTCTATGTATTCACGTATATATGTACACAATATAAATATATACATACATATATATGTTTTCATAAATTTTACATGTTCATATATGCATTAGAAACTCTTGTATTTTCTATATATATAATAATTGAAACTAAGACGATTTTTTTAATAACTTTTTTTGTGACGGTAGGCTCCTTTAGTGCTTAAGTATTAGGTCTATTTTACTGTAGTTAAGGTACCAGTTGTACTTCAGAATATCCAAAAATTATGTCTGATAATCACAAATTATCTGTTATTTTATTTTATTTTTTTTTTGCTTTTAGTACATAACAAACTACCGTAGAATTTGGGGGCATGCATTTATTGCTCTTTTGTCTGGGAAAAGCTGGGGGGGTTGATCAGGAAGTTCAACTGATCTTGACTGGGCTTGTTCACATGTCTGGGAATTGAAGCTGCCCATTGCTGCAGCAACTGGAACAACTTATATGTACTCCATGTGGCTCTCATTCTATACTAGTTTTGTGTTCTGTCATTGGCAAAAGTGGAAGAATACAAGCTACATTGTGCATACTGTAAACTAAATATAAAACTCTAAGTCCACCAACTGACTGAACAGACCATCTCTTGGCCATAGAAACTCCAGAATAACCTTGGAAACTGAATTCTCACCCATGTCAGGATAGGAGGTTAGACACACCTTTTTCCCCCTCTGCAGCTTTGCTAACTGCTGTTAGGCTTTCTTTTCTAAAGGCTAAACAGAAACTAGCCCTTTCAAAAAATGCTACCACTAATATCAAACAACTGCCTGACACTGTCCCTCCTCTTTTGCCTGATAAGAGACTGCCATCGAGACCAGCCCGGCCAACATGGTGAAATCCCATCTCTACTTAAAAATACAAAAATTAGCTTGGCATGGTGGTGCATGCCTGTAGTCCCAGCTACTCGGGAGGCTGAGGCAGGGGAATTGCTTGTGCCCGGGAGGTGGAGGTTGTAGTGAGCCGAGATTATGCCACTACATTCCAGCCTGGGTGACAGAGTAAGACTCTGTCTTGGAAGAAAAACAAAAACAAACAAACAAAAAGAGAGACCACCAAACTATGGAGTGCTTCTGGCCAGTCTATGAGAATGTGTGGTAAAGGTTTCATGTCCTTTACCTTTTGACATCGGAGGGCCAAAAACTACACCTTCCTATTACTGCCAGTTTTGAACATGAAGAAGCATGAAGCACAATTGCACATATGCACATTTCTCCTTTCATAAATATTCATGACTCCTCCTATAGCTTATTAAATAAGTATATGTAGCCACTCCACTCAGCATAAATTCCTGTTCCCTTTGCCCACCACCGTCCCCCAATAAAATATTTGTTTCTGGCTTCTGGCCAGAGGCTATGCTTCCCAGCCTGTCAGAATGGCCATCTTGCAGGCTGTAACACTATAAGAAATAAAGTCTCCATTTCTCTTTTTTCTAAATTTATAAATTGGATTTTATTCAAGTTAACATTATCCACCCATTTTAAGTCTTTGCGTTGTGTCTTTAAATTCTCATTGGCCTGGCAAGTCATTTGCATGAACCTAGAATCAACAGGTTAACTCTATGTTTTCTTTTTTCTCTTTTTTTTTCTTTTTTTTTTGAGTTAGAGTCACAGTCTGTCTCCCAGGCTGGAGTGCAGTAGTGCGATCTTGGCTCACTGCAAGCTCTGCCTCCCGGGTTCACACTATTCTCCTGCCTCAGCCTCCCGAGTAGCTGGGACTACAGGTGCCCACCACCATGCCCAGCTGATTTTTTTGTGTTTTTAGTAGAGATGGGATTTCATGGTGTTAGCCAGGATGGTCTCGATCTCCTGACCTCGTGATCCGCCTGCCTCAGCCTCCCAAAGTGCTGGGATTACAGGCATGAGCCACTGTGCCTGGCAAACTCTATGTTTTATCTTTATTATTTCTGATTTTCTTTTCTCATCTCTTGACTCTTAACCTCTATTGAGTTTCAATCAATTTTGGTTATCTCAAAAATGCCAGATTGTTAGGAAAAAGCCAAATCAAACACTATTTTTTTGTGGGCTTGTTTTTATATATATATATATAAAATGGATAAACTGATTAAAATAACACATTATTCAAATGCTCATTATGTAATGCAATCTACCAATTTAGAAGACAAAGCAAATCATTTTTATTAAAAACTGCTTCCAAAATTGCAATTTTATAAATGCCAAATATGAATAACAAACTGCAGAGAAACATAAGTTATATAATATTTATTTCCTTCCTTCTCTTTGTAATTAAGTACAGCAAATTGTATTTATATTGTAAATTTAAACTCTAATAGAATCCAGTTTATTATTAAAACATGCCACCATGTTTAATTGTCAGAGATATTCAGGCTTTCTATATGATTGTTTCCTATCAAGTGAAATCTATTTTGTTGAGGATAAATGGTAAAAATCTTAAAAAAATTAGCAAGGATGAGGCAAAATGAAATCAAATCTTCCCTGTTTCAGTTAATGCACTTCTTCATCGGGTTGTTATAAGTATGAAATGAAAGAGCTGATTAAACAAACACATTGTATTTGGTATTTAATCAACATTTTGGTAGAAGAGAAAAATAAACATAATTGGTAATGGGATAAACACTATAAAGCTTCTTTCTCAAATTATCAACAACTGAGTTTCATTTGCCTTTTAAGTCATAAAATAACCGTGACTTCTAAATTTGATGCCAAGAAGTTTTCTTACGACTCACCAAAAATGTATTACAGTTGCTTATGTTGAATATTTTGGAATTTCAGACATATAGAACATTTTGTTCACTTTTTAAAAATACTGATTCTTTTAGTTATTTTAAATTAGTTATTGGGATTTAATAAATGTTTACTTATTTAGTGATTGTACACTACCTGCTTGAAAAAATACATTATGGTGGGTGATAAAATTAAGCATATGTTATAATAACTAAAAATTAAATATAATAAAATTAATTAGAAGAGATAGAAGAAACAGATGCTGGCAGCCACAGTTCGTATGTTAATTTTTAAGATGACATTGAATTCATTTGTTTGACAAAAACAAAAGCAAAATAAAACTTACTAAAGAGTTATTTTTCTCATAAAAACAAGCATGAAACTTCTTCCGAAGATGTGATTCATTGATTTTTAATTCAAAGTTGGCTTATCTTGCTATTAAAACTTTTTAATTTTACAAACTCTATATTGGATGGAAAAATTAACATTTCTAAAATGTTCCTTTAGTTGTTATGATAAGGCCTACAAATACATATAGACTCTAGATAGATAAGTAGAAATTATGTTCTGCTCACATACAATAGATGATCATTTCATAAATCTTTGTGTACTCATTAGTATTTTTATTTTTGAATAGTGTTTGAGATAAAAGCAATTTTATATTTGTTATTCCTTGTTTTATTTTAAATGTTTAAGTTTTTGGGAATAATATGTTTCTCAATATTTGATTGCTGCATCCAGTCTGAGACGTAATTTTTGAAGCCTATGACTTAAAAAGTAATCCTTTCTTCTCTTTGCCAATTACTATACACAATGGTTGAACAAAAAAAGAATGAAAGAAGAAAACCAAGACATAATGGACAGTTGGTCTTTAGGACATGGGGAAAGTCTTTGGTACTTTGTTATAAATTTTTTGTTTTGTTTTAAATAGAGACTATATTAGTTTATTGACCCAACGAAAACATCCTTGACTAAATATGTTGAGCTGTCAGTACCTCTCAATATCAGTAAACCCTTTAAGCATCCCTAAAACTGCCAATTTCATCTTTGACCACCTCTGAAAGTTAGAACGTTCCCTCTAATATTGAGCCGACATGGGTTTCCCTAAAACTTCCAGTAATTGGGTCTAATTTGACCTGATAAGAATACTTAGAACAGTTCTACTACTCTTATATTTGCCCATTCATTAAATATTTGAAGAGTACTACAGTGTCTCCACATCTGTTATTTGACAAATAGGACATCCCAGTTCCTTCAACTATTCCTAATATGAAGTAGATTCAAAGTCTTTAATTGTTCAGGTTGTCTGACTCTGAAGTAGTTTGTTTGTATGCATTAGTCAGTTTTCTCTAATCATTGCTGTAGTAGTAAAAACCCCATAGTCTTAATGGTTACAACAATGTTTATTATCATTCACATAACACATCAGCTATTGGTTTGTTGAAGTTCTTCTCCATATTGCTTCATTTTAGGACTTAGTTTGAAGGAGTACCCCCTAAGTTATGCCAATCTAATAGAAGGAATAGTGCAAAATTTCTTCAGGAAGGGCATAAATCACTTTTACTTATTTTTTAAGCTAAAGTAAATCACGTGTCCAAATCTATCATAGATGGGGTGGGAAAATATAAACCTCCCACTGGGATGTATTGTCACATAGCAAGTTAAGACATCTACAAGCCTCTTTTAGGGAGGACAGCATATAATTAGGAATAATAATGCAATTTTGAACAGCATCAAAACATGCTCTATCTTTCTCAGTGTATTACTTAAAGTGGAGTTTCCTGGATTGAACAGTACGCCAAGAGTGTTCTGAGCAGTTCTGAGTAGAATGTGCTTATTATTGTTTTTGTTCTACATTCTGCATTATTCAATCCAAGATTTTAACATCTCTTCAGCAATTGTACTGAATATATCTGTTACTGATCATGGCTAATCCTCATGACCATTCTAAAAAATATTTCTGTGTTATGCACCAGGTAATGATATGTTAGCTACATCCTCCATGCTAAGTAAATTGAACGCAAACAGTACCCACTGAGAATTATATTAGAGTGTCAGCACTTAGAATATTGATATTAAAACTAACTTCCAAACTATGACAGGGCCCTGCATAGTCATTCTGTATGGAGGAGGTTCTAGCACCCCTTATTCTGGATTCAGCTATGTCTAGGATGCAAAGAAAAAGAAAGTAATACTTTTCCAATGCCGTGTCCTTGGTGGCTGACTGAGACTCCATGGAATTTAGATTTTGTCCATCATATGAATTAAATAACATACTTTTTCTCTTGTGGGGAGAAATAAGGGAAAGGGTAGAAAGAAAAGAACAGAAATATTTCTTACTATTTTGGTAAAAAAAATCCTCTCATCAACTTCTAAACATATGTATACTTTTAATTACTTCACCCTCTTCTTGTATAATTGTTTCTTTGGTTTAAACTGAGGTATCTAGAATTTATCTCTGCTGTATTTCATTTGTGATAGGTTACCTCTCTAATCTGTGATGATTATTTTGGGTACGAATTCTCTCATCTGACATATTCTCATCTTTCCAGCCTTGTGTCCTTTAACCTTCAGAAAAACTATTTTTGTGCTGCATTTCCTTTGTAATAGACACTATGCTGCGTGTGTCAAATACAATAGTGCACAAAATGCAAATAGCCCCAATCTTATGTATCTTATAGCTTAAAGGGGAAAACATCAGGTATTATACAAATATTTTCTAATTGTAAACTGAAGTAAGTGCTATAAATAAAAAACAAGGTGTGCTGTGAGAGTGTATAAGATGGAATCTGTTCTAGTCTTGAGGTTAAAATTAAGGTGGTCCACCCCAGGCAAGTTCCATTTGAGTTGAGGACTCTAAAAGTAAGTTCACTCTGTGTGTGCGTGTGCATGTATGTGTCTGTTTGTGCCTGTGTGTGTGTGTGTGGTGTTGTGGAGGTTGGATTTGAAGAGTGATCCAAGCAGAAGCTCTACCATGTTCTATGATTCTGAGCATGAAATTCACATAACTAAAAAAAGGCACGTATGGCTGAAATAGGGAGGGGATAGGAAGGTGGTACAAGATGAGGATAGAGAAATGAACTTGGGCCGAATTTTGTAGGCCTTGAAGATCATATTATGGATGTTTGATAATCATCATTATGTAATAAAAAATGTGGCTGATATTATCATCTTAGAGTTAAGAAATGTTGAACCCAGCAATGTCAAGAAAAATCAGTAGAAATATCCATACTGATTGCTATTGATAAGTAATCAGCAACATTTGCATAATATCACGTGGAATGAATTCCCCTTGCTGTTAGGGCTGGTCATAGTTTTCCTCCATGGGGCTGGAGTCTCAGGAGGGAATGCCTCTCTCTAGAATGCCAGAAATATCTGTATTAGGGGAACAAGACCCCAAAATAAATTGTGAAGCTGTGTTCTATTAATGATGCCCAGACAACAGGCATAATATATGACTATCCTGGCCAAACTGGAATATTTGGTCCCTACTTGTAGGTTCTCTATTTGCCTTCGTTACATGTCATCTGTCAAAGAAATATGTGCTGAAATCCAGTAAACTAAATACTAAAAACATGTTGGATGAATTGATATTTAAATATGCTCACAAACTTTAAAATCCTTCCTGCTGGATTTAAATTGTTTCTTGTTTTGTAGACTTCTAGCTTATTTTTCTATATAAAATGATTAGTCTCTTGTTTTTTAGAATCCAAGGTGCAAGGTTAGGGCAGCATGCTTAAATTGACTACGTACCACCTTTATGCTACACAGGTAACTGACACTATATAGATAACTGTATGCTGGGCTTTATTTCATACTTGGGGTAGACGGCGGTATGTTAAGATTTGCATCCAAAATATAACATAGATTATTTTATATTCTGAATGTCAAATCGAAAGAACATTAGGGAAGATTTAATCAAGAAGCTTTAAATATCAGAGAAAGGAGATATAGTGACATTTATGCAAACACTAGAACTCCTTATTCCTCTTTTTTAGCATATAGTTTTAGGAATAATATCTTTTCATAATCTGATAGTAATATCTCAGGAAATGAAAATATATCACAATAAATCAAAGCATTCTTGGATGACTTATTTTATTGTTTTGAAGCTTTTTTTTTTTGCTTCTAATTGAGAATATTTGAAGTTACTGTGGAATACTTTCCAAATAGCAGAGAGGCAATAGCTTTGATTTTCTTTTCCATTGCTGTTGTAAAATAAGATTTTTCTCTCTATATGTTTTCCCCTGAGGCATTTTTAGCTACATGTGTCCCATAATTGAAGTAAGTGTGCATATTTGTTAATGGTGTGCACATCTCTAAGGCAAATGGGATTCTTTCATATGGAGAAAGCTTCTTGTTAGGCCAAAAGCTCTCATTCTTTTAACTGTCCCCATGCACATTCTCCTGTCCCTTCTGTTATCAGCTACTAGTTGTGTGGGCAGAACAGATCTGAGTCTAATGTTCCCGTAAAGATTGGTCACTAGGGAACAGCACAGAGTGTGCCTTATCTCAAAAGACAAATGTGTTAATCCTGCTCTATTAAGAAAGGAAAAGATAAATCTGACAGAAAAAAAAAATGGAAAATGAGTCATTTTGCTTCTGTGAGGTTAAAAGATCTTTGGAAAAATATATTTCTTTCAAAATAAAGGAAAGAAAAGAACTCTTGCCACTTTTAAAAGTATTGTTAGACATTAGCTTCACTGAATACAAATTTAGAGATGACTTTAAAACCTCCAAAAATGGAAAGCAGAACCTTTCTTCTTTTCCTTTCTGAAAACTCAAGGACACTGAGCTGGCATGGATTTTTTTCCCAGTCCACTTAGGCTCTGGCATAGTGACTAGTCTATACTTCAGCTATGCATTTTCCATTTAAATCCCGTGTTTGCCCAAACTGAACTTAAAATATCCACACATATGAGGTAAGCACTTAACATAATAGTAAATCAGCAAAAAAAGCAGTGGTTGAAAATTGTTGCTAAGTGATCTGGAATACTTAATAGAAGTTCCAGGAAGATAAAAGCCTCAGGACAGTATGTAAATTAAAAGGAAAAAATATCATCATCTCCATTTCTTCAGAAAGAGATTTATCTTGTTCTTTCTTAATTAGAGGGCAAAAGTCCTCTATTTTTATCACTTCCCCCACGGACTATAGCAGACCGAATAATAGCTTCCCAAAGATATCTGTGGTCCTAATCCTCAGAACCTGTGAATATGTCATGTTATATGGTGTATTGGTTTGCCTGGGCTGCCATAACTAAGTAGCATAAACTGGGTGGCTTAAATCAACAGAAATTTATTGTCTCACAATTCAGGAGGCCAGAAGTCCTCAGTCAAGGTATTGGCAAAGCTTTGGTCACTCTGAAACCTGTAGGAGAGAATCCTTCCTTACTTCTTCTAGCTCCTGTTGTTTGTTGGTTATCCTTGGTGTTTCTAGGTACATCAATCTTATCTCTGCCTCCATCATAACATGGCCATCTTCCCTCTGTATGTTTGTGTCTTCATTTCTCTGTGTCTTCTTTTATTGTAGGAACACCAGTCATATTGGATTAAGGGCCTGTCTTACCCTACTGTAAGCTCATCTTAACTAATAACATCTGCAATAAATCTATTTCCAAATAAGGTCACATTCTGAAATACTGTGAGTTGGAATTTCAAGATATCTTTTAGGGGGGCACAATTCAACCTGTAATATAAGGCAACGGAGAAGTTGCAGGTTGCTAATTGGTTGACTATGAGATGGGAAGATTATCTTCAACTATTGGAGTGGGTTTGATGTAGTCTCATGGGTTTTTGTAAGTGAAAGAGGAAAGAAACAGAGTCAGGGCCAGAGTGATGCATTGTGAGAAACACTCAACCTGCCACTACTGGCTTTGAAGTAGCCCAGGAATGTGTGTGATTTCTAGAAGCTGGAAAAGGCATGGCATGGATGCTGTCCTAGAGCCTCCTGAAAGAAATGCAGCTTTGCAGCCATCCAGATTTTAGCCCATTAAGACCCATTTCCACTTCTGACCTCCAAAGCTATAAGATAATAAATTTGTCTTGTTTTATGCCACTATATTTGTGGTAGTTTGTTACAGCAGCAATGGGAAACAAGCATGCTGACGCTTGCTAAGAGGTATGTACATAGACAGTAAGGATTTGAGTTAGAGTATCTTCCCTTCCAAGGTGACCTTCTTTAGATGCTTAGTATTATATTTCCTTTCTGATTCTCATCTGTTTCCATTTCTAACTTATTAACCATAGAATTATTGACTTGTAGTGTTGGATGGAATTTTAAAGACTATGTATTTCAACCTACTGTTTTAAGCTCATGGCCTCTCTATATAATCCTTGAGAGAGTATCACGTTTCAACATGCATATTATATAAACTGAAATTTACGTTTTCATGAGAATTATGTATATCCAGATATGATCTTGCCTTGCCTTATTTACTTATCAGAATAAAGGTACTTATAGCACTGTGGTTCATTTATTTAAAAACATTTACTGAACATATACCTAGAGCTAGATTCTGGGAAGGGTATAGAAGGTAGGGTGGATATGTAAAATCTAAACCACAGTTCTTATCCTTGATGTTTTAGTCCAGTGGGGAAATCTGAACTTCAGCAGCTGGAGCTATTGTGATAAATTTGCTGATAAAATAAATTGTGAAAAAAGCTTTAGGAGTAATACATTCTATTTAGATGTGAAAATCAATAGACTGACCTGAAAGAATTGCCCTGTTTGAGCGATAGCCCATAATATAACATGGTAAGTGGTGATGAGAGTGGCAGATTATACTATAACTATATTGGCTTAAATAATGAATGATCTTGGTGTGCCATCAGAGGCTGTAAATAAGGAAGTGGCACAATCAGATTCATACTTGAGGAAACTTCTGTTAATGTTGAGAATAGATTGGAAAGAGGAACAGTGGAAGCAGATTGACAGTTAGAAAGCTCTTGCAATAGTTCAGTTGCCTATAATTCCTAGAGTCTCCAAAACTGGCATCTCTAAAACTCTCTGGCTTATTATAGGTAGATAAAGGAATGCAACCTCCTTCCTTAGGGTGCACTTTTATACTGCATCTGAAACTCCAGCAAACAAGTATTTTGCTGGCCCCTTAAATATTTTTATATTTCCTTATGAGTACGTATTTTTTTAGTTTTATGTGAATTCCCCAAATATTACCACCTGAGAATTGCTAAATCCTCCAACCTTCTTTTCTGCATACATTGAAACATCCAACCCCTTACTTCCTGACCTTGCAATATTGCTAAATGTTCTTGATGGTATACATTCTTTCTGACCACCTCTTGTTTTAATTTCCTCTTTCTGTTCAATTCTTATTATCTCACCACCTGGATTATTTTTTTCCCTCTGTTACATCGGTCTAAAACATAGAATTTAACTCTCTTTTCCTTTGGTTCTCTCAAAGTATCTTACACAGCAGAATTTACTAAAGGTAGATGGTAAAAAGAAGGGGGATTATTTCAGAGACAAGTGACAATGTTAATTGTTTTTTCTGAGCCCTGTGTTGTGGGAAAGCAGTGAAAGTTAAGATGTCCCCCCAGTTTTTGTGTTCAGAATAAAGGCTAATGGCAAAGTACCACCACACTGCCCTCGCATACTCTA
This sequence comes from Papio anubis, assembly GCF_008728515.1. NCBI lineage: Eukaryota > Metazoa > Chordata > Mammalia > Primates > Cercopithecidae > Papio > Papio anubis. The sequence goes on from NW_022164268.1 coordinate 53,220, forward strand.
ACACCAGTCTCCATTCTTTCTCATGACTCCCATGAGACTTGTGGAAGACTTTGTTTGCCTGCCTCTATAAAACTTCTAGCACCTTTCCTTTTCTTTGAGACTTTTCTCACTAATGACATCATCTCTGTAATAGCTTCAATAAAACATCTCATTATTTGTTCAGTGCATTTTGTCTTTCTCATCAGCAAGAATTTAATGTAAATATTATATATTCATTTTTTCTGTCTTTTACAGGGCTTCCCTGGCATCTTTATTATCCCCCAGCTTCCTGCCATCTTGCTAAATTCTTTTTTTTTGTTTTTCCATCTAAAATTTCCTTGTCTCTTTAATTATTGCGTTCTTTACTCTTTTCATATCTGAAATGCCAGAGCAAAATAAAACCAAATATCTGTCATTTTAAAAAAAATTTTACTTTAAGTCCTGGAATACATGTGCAGAATGTGCTGGTTTGTTACATAGGTTTACATGTGCCATGGTGGTTTACTGCACCTATCAACCCATCATGTAGGTTTTAAGCCCGATATGGATTAGGTATTTGTCTTAATGCTCTCCCTCCCCTCTCCCCTCTGACAGGCCCTGGTATGTGATATTCCTCTCCCTGTGTCCATTGGTTTTCATTTTTCAGCTCCCAGTTATGAGTGAGAACATGCGGGGCTTGGTTTTCTGTTCCTGAGTAGTTTGCTGAGGATAATGGTTTCCAGCTTTACCCATGTCCCTGCAAAGAACATGAACTGATTATTTTTTATGACTGCGTAGTATTCCATGGTGTATATGTGCCACATTTTCTTTATTCAGCCTATCATTGATGGGCATTTGGGTTGGTTCCAAGTCTTTGCTATTGTGAATAGTGCTGCAATAAACATGCGTGTACATGTGTCTTTATAGTAGACTGATTTTCATAAATGTCTGTTATTTTATAAGTCCTTTTGCTCCTCCCACTTCCCCTTTCCCTTTTCTTTTACACATTCCTTGCAGAACACCCTCTAGGGCCTTTCTATTCTTACAGAAATGGTCCTTAAGGTACTTTAATAAACAAAAATTATTTTTTCCTGAAATACCTGTCCTACCTCTTAATGTACTATTTTTATTCCAATTAAAAGACTGTAGGCCAGTAATTCAGAACCCCTAGAGCCTAGACTAAACACCTTCAAATTATGTATGAGAATAATAACCATAATAATTTTAATTAAAATTGTTTAGTATTCTGCAATTTATCTCATTTAGCAACATTTACCAACAACTTTGTAAAGCAGAAATTTTATTCATTGTAGGTGACTAAGTGTCAGCAAGTTTAAGTGTCTTTATCTAATTTCGTGTGGCAAATTGGGGCTAGTATAGGACTAATGATATAGTCACACATTTTAACCTCACAACTTTTCCAAGCTATTGTCTTCTATCTACAACTCTATTAAATATGTACAAGAAAATAACAAAGAAAGCATACACCATACAGAAACAGGATGAACTTACTGACTGTTAATAATGCATGAATACATTTGTTTGGAAACTTGATATTTTTGAGCTAGTGGAGGTTTTAGTGTATTTGTATATCAGATGTTGTTAATATTAATCGGAAGAAGATCTATTGTTTTGTGTTAGGGATATATGTTCAGATTAAGAGTAAAAATAGAAAGTGTTAATTCATTGAATTCTGGAATGCACTGAGTGACCTAAAGAAGATTTCAAGGACTTTGCAAAGTGTTGATACTTTCTTGTGACCACAAACCTGAGTTAAGACCATATTGCACTTGAGACTCAATCTCATGGAACAGAGTGTTTACCTAATTGTTAATCACAGTACCTCATCTTAGTGTTAGTGATAATAAAATGAGAAAATGCATTTGTGGTTGAAGTAAGCTTATTTAGAAGAGCTGCTCGGGATCTAATTAACTTTATATGGGGGGAAGTTCTGGGAGGCATTTGCAAAGGGTTTTGGTTACCAAGTAAAGATGAAAAGGATGAGATAATGAGGAGAAGGACTTGAATTGTAAATAAGAGGGACTGTACCAAGTTTTTGACTTCATGGACAATACATGTAATATGGCTGTCATCAGTGTAAATATAGAAAATATCTATGAATTCATGTTTTCTCATATCTTTCACCTGTTGTTTTTACTGCTTGGAGGGAAGTCCAGGGGGCTTTACATGGTAGGGTGCCTTCTTACAGTGGCTCTTACACATGATTGGTATAGGGTACAATCTACAGTTGTAGCTTGCTGCCTTGATTATTTTTCTGCAACTTGCTGATAGCAAAGAGGGGTGCATCTACCAAAAGAGAATAAGATAACAAAAGAGGGAGTCAAAGTGATGAACACATAGAAATTGAATCAGACATATGTGAAACATTCTTAAATATGCTTTACCTTTATTTCTGATGACCTGCAATCAGGTTTTTTTTTTCCCCATTGAAATAAAAAGGAAGAAAATAGAAAGAGTAGAAATGCTCCTATGCTTCTTGGAATGATAGGAGGGGACAAGTAATTGAGGGAGTTCTTGCTAAAAGACACTAATTTCCCCTTGAAGTAGCAGGCAAAATCATTTGTTGAAACTACAGGGAGGCTGGGAGTGGTGGCTCATGCCTGTAATCACAGTACTTCGGGAGGCAGAGACAGGTGGATCACCTGAGGTCAGGAGTTTGAGACCAGCCTGGCCAACATGGTGCATCCCCATCTCTACTAAAAAAATACAAAAAAAAAAAAAAAAATTAGCCAGGGCATGGTGGCGGGCACCTGTAATCCCAGCTACTCTGGAGGCTTAGGCAAGAGAATCACTTGAACCCGGGAGGTGGAGGTTGCAGTGAGCCGATATCGTGCCATTGCACTGCAGCCTGGGTGACAAGAGCAAGACTCCATCTCAAAGAACAAAACAAAACAAAACAAAATAAAACAAAAACAAAACAAAATAAAACAAAAACAAAACAAAACTACAGGAAATTGGGATAATTTATTAAGAAACACAATCTCCTTTTTTCTCTTTCAATAATTTTGTTTATCTAATGATTTCTCAACAACAAAACATCATAATGCACCAAGGTAGAACATGCCATTGAGTGACTCATTCATGTCCTTCAACAAGTAGAAAATTTTGCAATAATTCTAGTTGTGGGGAGGAACAAGAGAAAGACAGAGAGGAAAACCAAAACAGACAGAGAGAGAGAGAGAGAGAAAGAGAGACAGACAGAGAAAAGGGAGAAGAGAGAGACAGAAAAGAGAATTCCAGTTAGAAACAATCAGAAAGATAGGCAATTTTGATTGGTACAATAGGAACCATAAAACCTGAATTTGAAGGGCTTTTCTATGTCATGGTGCCAGCTTTTTGTCACTCATGTGACCTATGCTAGTGCCATGAATATTTATTCTAACTCTTTAGAGCATTTTTCATCAGGCTCTCTTTCCTAAGACTTCTATCCAAGGACTTTTTAAAATTCAAAACCGAAAAGCATGGAATAGATACAGGAACCCATAAAATAATGACATGAATTTTGCACATCTTTCATAGAGGGTCATTTTCTATGATAATAAACTTGGAGCTTTTGATCAGTCTGCAACCTATTCAGGGAACCCAGTGAATACAACTTAATATAAAGGTTTAGCTGATTTCTTTAAGAAAGTATTGGTCAAATTTAGGTATGCACACAATTGACAGTCTATTCTTGAGAGCCAGATAGTTTGTAAACATATCAAATAAAATTGAAGAGAAATGAAGGCAGTATGAAGTACATCTTTGCTTTTTTCTTGAAAAAATTGGCAATTTATAGTCCTAGAGATAAGAAAATGAAGGATGTCTGTGGAAAATAGGCATATGTCAGTGTAATTAAAGATAACTCAGTTGCAGAACATGGATGAATTCTTACAACAGAAAATAATACTAGAGCTTGCAAAAGAGCACAGTTTTCCCTCTTTGAACTAGGGTTGCTATCTATGAATGAGTAACTCAGGCTGAATGTTTTTCAAAGTTTTATATGTTAGACTCTGCTTGCAGTTACACGTATATTGTTAGTGGGCATGCTTGAATTTCTGATAGACATGGCTAACCATTCTCTGCTAGATTTTGAAATATTTTGTATCTGAGAAAACATAATTAAAGATGCCTGTTTATTAGTTATTTATTAGAGAAATGAAGTTGACAAATATGAGAAAGTATGCTCTTTCCTCCTCCAAACTTACCACAGAGGATTTTTTAAAGTTTGAAGATAAGCAGAAAATTTTATTTAAGTTTATTTTCTGGTTTTGTTTTTTGCTTTATTTGACCTCACTAACTTTAGTCATCCATTCATCAGAGTGATGTTTTGAAAACTGTAGTCAGCAAAATGAGCCAGAGTTTATTTCTGTGTCATGGTTGTGGTTTGTAGGTTTCTAGGATGGCCTCAATGATTTTCACCTCCTGATATTTAAGGCCTTGTATAATCCCTTATTCTTAACTGTGAATATGGGGTATGTGCAGATGCTGGTAGTTGGACAGATGGCAGTGGAGGTCTGTAGAAACCTCCTCAGATTGCCTTAAGTTTTTTGACAAAATAGGGAGTACTGTAATTGGCTGAGAGTGGTGATTTATGGGGTGAGAAGAGAGAAATTGTGAATTAGTCGTTTAGGAGAGTGGGCATGTACATAGACAGACAGATATTATATAATTGACTAACAACATTTGGAGTTCATAGAAGTGGGAGTTAGCTATCTGAATATGGGGATTCAGACTCTGATGCAAAATTTAACTCAAATTAAAGACTGCTAAAACACATAATTATAACAAATTTAGTTAAAATACCTTAATAGGCTTTTATTTGCAATTCTAGAATCCAGCAACATCTCATTCTATAAAGTAGAATGAGTGTTCTGATGAAGTGAGCATAGGAGCTTGGCTTTATAGACAGACAAAGGCTGAGGAAAGCAGCAACAAAAAACAAAAGCAGATTGGTCATTACAGAGTTTTCCTTGGAAATATTATAGCAGAGTGGACTTTCTTAGCATTCCAGCTAAAACAGGGACTGTTTGAGGATTTGGCTGTTATCCCTTTCTCTCAATTTCTTGGAAAGTCAGATGAATAACTCAGTTTTAGCTTAGTGGTGTGGAACTTCTGCCTGAGTAACTCCAATTTGGTTTGGTTTGTTGAACCTAGTGCAAGAGCTCAGTCCAAACCAATGGCCTCCTATAAAGTTTATTCAAGACCTAAACTTAGCTAAAAATATAAAATTATTAGAAGAAAACACTACGGGAAATCTTGATTGCATTGGCAGTGATTCCATGAATGTGACACCAAAAGCACAAACAACAAGGAAAAAATTGATAAATGACCTTCATTAAAAGACAATCTGCTGAATGGGGGAAAATATTTGCAAATCATTTATCTGATAAATAATTAATATCCAAAAGATATAAAGAACTCTTTAAACTCAAAACAACAACAACAACAACAAAAACAATGACAAAAACCCAACCCAATTTAAGAAAATGGGCAGGAGACATAAATAGATATTTCTTTGAAGTAGATATACAAATGTTTAACAAATACATGAAAAGATCCTGACCATCATTAGTCATTAGGGAAACACACAATGAGATAACCACTTCACACCTACTAGGATGGCTATAGTACAAAAAATGGAAAATAAGTGCTGGCTAGGAGGTAAAGAAATTGAAACCGTCGTGCATTGCTGGTGGGAATATAAAATGGTTAAACATAGAGCTACCATATGTCTCAGCAATTCCATTCCTAGGCTTATATCCAATAAAATTGAAAGCAGGAACTCAAGTAGATATTTGTATACCAATTTTCATAGCCAAAAGATAGAAACAATTCAAGTGTCCATCAATAGATGAGTGGATAAGCAAAATAAGTTATATACATTCAGTGAAATGCAATGCAGCTGTAAAAGGGAGTGAAGTTTTGATATATGCTGCAACATGGATAGAGCTTGAAAATATGATGCTTCATGAAATAAGCCAGACACAGAACGACAAATATTGTACAGTTCCACTTGCATGAGGTACCTAGAATAGGCAAATTCATAGAGTCAGAAAGCAGAATGCAGGTTACCAGAAGCTGTGGAGGGGAGAAAAGGGAGGTTATTATTTAATGGGTATATAATTTTTATTGGGCATAATGAAAAAGTTTTGGGAAGTGGTGGTGGTGGTGGTGGTGATAACACCACATTTTGAATGAATTTAATGCCCTTGAATTGTGCATTTACAAATGGTTAAAATTATTAATATTATGCTATGTATATTTTACCACAATGAAAAATAAGAACCCATCTGAGGTTTTTATTTATGAATTTGAAGTGAGTCTAGTCAGTAGAGTTGAATATTTTCTTTGCATCACATTTGCAGAGGAGATTGACATGGCAATGAATAATTGAGATAGTTTACATCTGATGGGAAGATACTCTACTATTGATATGGAAAAAGGCTTTGTGAATTTAGAGAACTAAGAGTTTAGAGTGACTTATGGTGGTTGAAAAGGCTTTATGAAGGATGTAGGATCTGAATAGAGCCCTGAAGGGTTTTAGTATTTGGACATATGAGAGAGGAGGAAATTAAATCTTGGTGAGGGAAACAAGATACATAAGTCTTGGGTTCTGTAATTAGCATACCATATCCCAGGGTAATGGTATGGGCTAAGTATAAGCAAATAACTAATATAAAGTATTAGATTAGGACATGGAAAGTGGTGTAAAGCTGATTTTTAAAAAGACTTTGAATACTAGGGTGAAGAGTTTGGACATTTTCTCCCATGAAAGCAGAGGGGTGATGTGATACGTTCAATATTTTAGGACAGTTATATGAGTGGCACTATACAGGGTAGATTAAAGTGAAGTAATAAAATATTAAACAAGAACTTCAGAGAAATGATTTCTCTTCCTAAATCTAACAAAACTAGCTCTGTGACTTTGGAGAAGTCACTTAACCTCTTTAAGCTTCAGATTTCTCATCTGTAAAATTAAGGGATTTAATGCTTCATTATGACAGAATATTATAAAGTCATTTAAAGGTTATACCTTTAAAGCATATTTACAATTTACTGGTATTATGCTTATAGTAAATATTAATTGAAGGAAACTGTACACTAAAATTTCTGTAGAGGAGTCCCATTAAAAATTAAAACTGCTTGTATGTGTAATTATGAATATTTTCACTTTAAAAGGGATGTAAGTAAATGCAGCAAAATCATAAGGGTTTTGTATAAGAAGTGGTTTCTTCATTATATTTAATGTTTTTATTTTTTCTAAATATAATGAGTATACACTATTTTTTAATTAGAAAAAATACTCTTTTTATTGTATTGAACTTGGGATTCCAGAACTTTATCGTATTATTGTCAAGGTATGGTAGGGACCCAATGTGGGAAGATGGTTATACGTATGTATAGAAAGAGACCTGAAGAAACATCTGAGGGAAATGGGCAGTAATTAGAAGTCCTAATTAGTAATTAGGTGAGAATTAAAAGTCTTCTCACAATCTGCTTTCTTTTCCTTCAGTTCCTTTACTGAAGAGGACCTCTGGAGAAATTTCCATTTACTGAGCATGTCTGACTCATTCCAAATTGATTCTCATAAATACAACTGGACTCTGACCACTATTTGGCAATTCAGTTATGTTTGTCTGTTTTACACAGTGAATACTCTTCACACTGTCTATTCCAAAGTTTTGGCTCTCTCCTTAAGATACCTAATTATCTACTAAATTCTTTTGTCTTTATTTTCACTTATGATAAAAATTTCCTAGTGCAATATGTTAATTTGAAGCTTAATCTCCCCCTTGTATCGCATGTAACTATTAATAGTGCCTCATTTCACTCTGAATAGTACATACAGTCCGGAAAATCAGTTGCATGTCACCATAACTTTAGGAAACATACAAAACCATTTTGTAGTTGTATTGGGGGTTCCCGAGAGCAATTTCAATACTGGTGATTCACTAGAAGGACTCCTATGACTCAGAAAAACTGTTACACTCAGTTACAAAATTATCCATTTGTTACAACAGGATATGAACTAAAATCAGCAAAAGGGAAAAGGTAAAGGGGTCAAAGTCCAGGAGGATCTAGGCACAAGGTTCCAGCTGCTCGCGCCTAGTGGAGTTTCCTAGATGTACTAATTTCCCAGTAATCATGTGTAACAAGGAAGAAGTGTTGTTAAACAAGGAAGCTTACTTGAACCTTGATATTCAGAGTTTTTATTTGGGGTCAGTCACATTAGACAGATCTTTCTTGGGAATATGCAGGGTTTGAGCAACTCAGGCCTGCTGTGTGAACACTTTCCTGCATGATACTTTATGTGAGAATTCAATTTTCTAAAGTTCTCACCTTGTAGCATCTTAAAGTATTTTTATTATTTTCTCATGGAGGAAGGAAAGGCATGGTGAAAGTAACTGTGATTATGAAGTGTCCACAAAGCACCTTGCTTAGGGTTTGCATGAATTATTTTATTTAATTTTTATAATTATTCCATTAATGAAGTGTTGCCTGCTTCGAGAGATTATCGTATGTCTCTCTTCTTCTTTTCTTTTCTTCTTCTTTTCTGCTAATTTCTTCAAATTAATACATTGTATGTTTTTCAGGGATCACTACCCAAAATATTATTCTGAAATTACTTTCCTAAGTTCCTAGAAGTCATTTATGTGAAGCTAATATTCTTTTTCTGACTTTTTATCTTTCTTATCTTGTTACTGCTGCAACAGGTGGTTGATCACGTCCCTCTTGAAAATCTCTCCTCCCTTAACATCAATTACATTCACTATTTAGGCTTTCTTCTTACCTCTCCAACTTGTCCTTTGCTAGTTTTATGCTTTTCTTTCCCATTTTTGTTCCATTTGATTCCTGGAAATACAGAATATTAGATCATTTGAAACTCCTCACACTATAAAAATGCTAGATAATGTATGGCAAGCACCCTTTGAAATGAAGAGATGAGTTTTCAAGAAAGCAAGAACTTTCTAGAGGTGTCCTGTCTTGAGGGCTAAGTAGTTGTTAACACTTTGACTGTCTTGTGGAATGTAGACTGTTTGGGTTTTGATAACCATGTCAGCTAGATGCTGGTGAGTAGAACTGATGCCTATATATAAAGTGAAGATTTTCTAAGGGCTCTATCAGTGAAATAATATGTTGGTGGAAAAAATCCCACGCACCAGCAAAGAAAAACTGCAAGAAAGCATTCTATTTTGGCCTGGATTTAAAATACAATTTTTTTCTCATAACTCATAATAATAAATCTGCACTTATTCAAATAGCATTTGTATTATATTCATGGTTTTGGAAGATTTTAACCTGAGAAAATAACATATAAAGTAGTTTTGTGATAGTACCATCCCTAGGATGCTTGGCAGAAGCAAAACCTGTCTGGAAGGGAACTGCCCTCAACCAAGGCCTCACAAGATTCTCAGAAATAAATCCTGCTGGACATGAGTTTACACTCCACAATTCAAAATTTAACAAGTAAATAGCATTTCTGTAAAAAGAACAAACATCAGAATTAGGCTCTTCTAAGAGCTTTAGAAAATAGAATGATCAGATAGACACTACAAAATAGTCTCTTATGTTTCCTAAAATTACAACCAACATACAATTTGTTCTCCATATGGATGTGCTTTTCAGAATGAAATGGAGCACTTATTAATAACTGTACACAGGACATGTGTTCTAATTTGGCATTGTTCCGAGCCAGCTGAGATCTGTGGTTACTCTAAAATAAATCACTCAATATTTTTTTTACTTTAGCCTACTTATACATTGATAAAATAATAAAGTATATTCACTTAAATTATTCTTTTTCATTTATAATTTCCATTAATTCAGATTGAGGTGTTTCTTAAGTTGGTAAGTTCTTACTATCTTGCTGTTACTTCTTTGCAATACATATTTTTCTTAAGATGACTAGTTAGCCAAATATACACAATAAAACAGTGAATAATGGGTAAGTGAAACCATTCATATGGTGATATCAAATAATAAAAAGTAGTGGCAACTTATATTCTGTAATTAGTATGATAAATAAAGATATAAAGGGTGAGGGTGCTTGCTTCTTTTGCTTTATTTTGGCTAAAAGTTTCCAAATTTTTAGGTTTAAGTAAAGCAAGATACAATTAGTAGTGGTAAGAAGAATGGAGGATTCTTGAGTTTTTTTCCATGTAACCATGAATCATTTTACTTATTTTATCCATAGACATTGTTTTATGCAGACACTAATGTGAAGTCCCTTGTAATGAATCCTCTAGCAACTGATTGGGAACATCTGCTTTATATAAGAGCTTTCCCTAGAGATCAGACACCCAAAACAGATTTCTCCAAAGCCCAGGGTGTATATGAAATTAGATTTATTTTCATGGTAGTGGAGAAGTAGGTGAAAACAAATTGGACTACAAGAATTATTTCTCTTACTCCAGGAGTTGGCAGTCTCTAAAGACTGCAAAACAAATCCACCTATTTTTGTACAACTCAGGAACTTAACATGGTTTTGAAGTTTTAGATGTTTGAAGAAGAACAAATCAAAATAAGAATACTATTTTGTGTCAAATTATATGAAATTCAAATCTTAGTGTCCATAAATAAAAGTTCTATTGGAATACAGTCATGCTCATTCATTTATAATTGTCTATGGTTGCTTTTGTGATACAATATCAGAGTTGAATAGTTGCAACAGAGACCCTATAGTCTGCAAAACCTAAAATACTTACTATCTGACTCTTTGTAGCAAAAGTTTGTTGGTCCCTGATATATTTAGTCAGGAAAATGATATGTTACCTTTCTCTTTTTGTTCTATGACTGTTATAATCAGAAATTTTCACAAATCTGAAGTGAAGTTAGTCTTGTGAGAAAGCTTTGGGTTAGTATTATAAGTCACTGAGCAATTCAGTTTTCTTTCAGTGCACTAACCTTTCTGTTCTTTCTAACTTACGGTTCTAATATCTGGCATCTGAAGTACATTTTAATAAGATTTTCTTTTCACTAAATTGTTTAAATAATGACAAAATAGTAACATTCACATGAAAACTATGAGACACATCTTAACATTTGTATTTATGAAGAGTTTATCTTCCTCATAACAGTAATACTCTAAGTTTGTGCTTCCAGTTTCACATGATTCTGCAGTAAGAATCAAGGAGGCAGGTGCTTTCCCTCTTTCTGATCTGTCAACCCCAGAGGATTGAATTATGTCCTGAGGCCTTTTACTTCATGGTAGCAAGGAACAGAAGCAGCTCTAAACCCCATGTTCTCACATGAAAATGAACAAATGTAGAAATGGGAAGGACTTAATTCGTGTAACTCTTTTAGGAAGGATAAGACTTGTTCAAATCATCCTAGAAGATTTCCTCCTATTTCTTATTAGCCATGGTTTTTAAAATGACTATATCTAAATGATCCACTGGGAAATATTAAACAGAACACATCAAAGGTTATCCACTTGGATATTCAAACATCTGAATAACCAAGAATTTCTAAGCAAAGATGAGGAAATAGCAATGACTGTTGAACAAGCAATCAAGAGTATCTGCCCTAACTTCTAAATTTATATTCCTATTTCAGTAAATTTCCATGTAAAAATGCACTCTTTGTCTTGAAGTAAAGCATGTACATTAATAAAATATGAGTTTTATGAAATCCTAAAAGAGGTAAAATCTCATGAGTAAAAAGATACTGCCAAGAATGTACAAATATGAAATTAATCCCAATAAAAAAGACAAGGAAAAGGAATGTTAACATACTTGTATGGCCAGAGAATTGGCAAAGAAAGGTCCTTAAATTTGTAAAAAGTTCAAGTAAAAGGATGTAAAGGTAGGCACACAACCAAAAAAAATGGGACAGAAATTAAATTGTATGACTTGTGCTGTCCTCTTTGATTCTCTTAAAAACTGAGTGTAGTCGTTGAGGGTAGGTATGAGTTTGACAACATGGATTAAGCTCCAATATTGCCACTATTCATAATTGTGGGACCTGAGAGAAGTTGCTTAATAATCTTAATTTTTGAAGTACTCATTCAATAAATGGGTGTAATAAAAATAACTAATATGAAGTTTTGAAAGTTAGCTGAAATAATAGACTGCAGTGCATGGAAGTTTGTGTTGGTTGGTTGACATGATACTTATTTCCAATGTCTCTTATCCCTTGCTCTCTCCACTATTGAGATTAGATAAGCCAAATACTATCTTTTCCATCCTTTCCTACAGCTAAGGTTGGTTCTGTAACTCTATTTTGGCTATGAAACCTAAGGAGAAGACTTTGGGGGATATTACTGTAAAAGATTTCTTTCTTTTTTTTTTTTTTTTTTTTTTGGGTGTAAAAACAGATTGCACATGCTATCCTTCCCACACTTTTCCTGACTTCAAAATTGATTCATTTATGCATTTAGCATATATTTACTGAATGCCTACTGTTAGAAAGGCACTGTTTTAGGTACCTGGAACACAGGTATATAGAAATAGACACTGTAACCAGAAGATGCAGAGGGGTATTTTAGCTTATGAGTTTCTCATTGCTGTGATTATTTCTGGGATACTTTAGAGGTGCACAGAGAGCTGAATCTGCTGTTCCCTTTGCCATATTTAGGTAAAGAAAAGTTAAATAAGATGGCAACAGTGCTGTCAGTATAATTAATTTAAGCCTCTTAAACACCTCCTTTCTTTTATCCCACTGCTAGTCCTTAATACCTTTGTGATTTAGCTGACTAGATTTTGGATATGCTCTTATCTCATGATTATATGCACTCTCTACTAAATCCTGACACAATTGTGACCCAGGACTTTGTCTATTGTATGTACTCCATGGCTGAATTAAAGCTACTTCTCTGTATTATTCTTTAATGAGAAAGTTTTGTCCCTTCTGTTTCTGGCAATCAGAGAAATTATTGGAGACGTTCAACTGTTAAGTCAGATAATCACATTGTGAGTATGTGGCAGAGACAGTCTCAGTCGATGAAAGAGGGGAACAAATAATTTTTCAGTATTTTTAGTATTTTTAGCTTTACAATTCATGGACTTAAATATGAATATCATTCCAGCAAAGTTATATATAGCTGTGTTTTTAATTTTTTAGTGGTGTATTTTAATTTAGTGAGTTAAAGGCGTATGTTTTATATGTATACAAGGTAATAGAACATGTAGAAGGCTTAGCAGTAATTATACTGTCTGTAATTCTTATGAATCTGTGTGTTTCTTAACTTTTTATTCAGACATGCTTCATCTATCATTATCGAATGACCATCTGTGGAGAGAAAAATAAGCCTGATGTAAAGGTTATAACGTTACATAGAAATCAGCTATTGAAACATCTAAAAACTTTTAGAGAAAAAGATGAGATACTTAAGCCCGAAAGATAAATTACCTCAAACAACTCTCATCTTCCATTACTACATCTCATGTAGAAAATTAGAAATCCAGATGTTAAGATTAACTCTTTATTTTTCTACAAGTATTGAAATGCAATGACATTTGATAACTTTTATTTTGTTAGTCTTCTAGCTGCTTTTTAATTGACTCAGAGAAATGTTTCATGAAGATAAAGTCATATGCACATATGGTATGAGCTTTCCTCAAGTTTTCTCAACTGAATTTTAATCTAGATTCATTGAAAAATATAGTCCTATGTAAATCAGCATACCACTGTTTTATTCACCCAATGTTTTACTAAACTCTAATAGAACACAGAATGTTTTCTTATAAATTAAGAGAACAGTTTTTTAGACATTTTATATATGACAGTATTCATTTTACTAAAGCTCTTTCATGATAAAAATGTTTATCTTAATGGAATATATAAAGCTGTGATATTTCATAATTATAGCATAATTTAAGTCCATATGAAAGAATATATAAAATGATTTTCTAAAATCAATAGACTAAGGGGAAAATGAAGAGGAAAAATAATCTTCAGTTTTTAAGGCTATCTTCTGTACAGAGATTAACACAGAATTTTATAGATTGATTTAAAATGGAATAAAATTAAATATGTCATAATTGCTTTTTACTGATTTGAATTTGATTTATTGGACCAATTGAGGACACTTTTCTGCAATTTTTGTTTGTTTGTTTGTTTGTTTAGTTTTGTGCCATGGTTTCTGAAAGGAAGATAATAATGACTTAAATTTGACTGAAAGTAGTTCTGGCTTAGATTCATGTTTTGAAGTATCAATACAAGTTCATAATTTATACCATATTATAGGCAAATTTTTCGATCTCTTCTTACAACATTGGTGTCCTATTTTTAGATTGACCAAATGGGCAATTTTACAAAAAATTCTTTTCGGAAGTACCACTCAGCATAACCAAGAAAAGTGAACATCTCATTAGTAATTGGAGTAACACTTTTAAAAGCATTGCAGTATTGTGAAGAGCAGATGATAAAGAGAAAGGAATTTACTGGAGCCTCCCATTTGAGCCTTGTAATTTAATTTAATTTTCTGAATACAGTAGTCCTTCCTTAACCACTATTTCACTTTCTGTGGGTTTCAGTTACCTGTGGCCAACAGTGATCTGAAAATATTACAGTATATTTATAGAGAGAGACAGACAACATTCACATAGCTTTTATACAGCATGGTGTTATCATTGTTGTATTTTATTATTAGTTATTGTTGTTAATTTCCAGATGTGCCAATTTATAAATTAAACATTATTGTAGCTATGTATTTAAAGGAAAAATCATGGTATGTACAGGGTTCTGTAGCATCCACAGTTTCAGGCATCTACTGGGGATCTTAAGAACTATCCCCTGAAGGTAATGGGGGGACTAATGTGTAGTATTAAGAATCTAATAATAATAAACACACCCAATTAAAACTATTATTAAAATTAAAAATTATATTGCTGAATGTTTAATAGAATTAAACATCTTTATTTAAATATTTATTGGAATTGAATACAGATGAATAATGGGACACTTCCATTCCTCAGCTCCTCCCTACTTCCTCCCAACAATTGAAAAGCCATTTGACATCAAAATAAGACCACACAATAATTACCTAAGGGCTTTCATCACAGCTTCTTCTACATTACTCAAAATAGTACATATTATATACTATGAGTAACATAAATGAAATTGTTGTTTATAGGAAATAATGTTACAGAAGAAGAAAAGAATATTGTCATCTGATAAACTATTTTTGCATTATTCTCATAGATATGTGGAAAGATGAGTGATTTAAAAGTCTTCTAAAACACAGCTCTGATCATGCCATTCCCTAGCTCACCAACATTTCAAGGCTCACTATTGACTATTATATAAATGCAAAGTCTTCGACCTATGTATTATGGCATCTAACTTTCCTTTTCAGTTCTATTATTTTTTATTCTTCATTCGCTCTGTATTCTAATCCTCTACTGTATCCTCTACATGCCTTATGCTTTGCTACGTAAGAACTTCACTTATGCTCTTTCACGTATGAATACTTGCACCTATTTAGCAAAATCCTGCTAACTTTTGTACTCCTATCTAAAATGTCCTCTTTTGGGAAGACTTTTCCCATCCATTCTTCCAAGCAGATGATCTTTCTCACTATTTAGAGCCCCACGGAATTAATGGTACTAACCTTCTATCTTGCATTAAAGGCATCTATGTGCATTCGTCTCATTTCTACTTTCCATTCCATTGACATTTCTTTGAGGTAGAACTTGAATATTTTTCCTCTTTGTATCCCCTCTAACACAAATATACTAAATAAATTATGCTGTATTGAACAAATGATATAATATATGGCAACTTCTTTAACTTGTTTTCTCAGATTAGTCCTCTGGAATATAAAATGAAAGATCAACTATTGACAGGTGATTCAATTTGGACCAAATGATTACATCTTTGGTTTATCATAGTGTTCCAGAAGAATAAGGACTTAAAATTCAGATTTCTTTGGTTGTGGAAATAAGAGGAAATCTATGTAAATGAAAGAATGGTCAAAATATAAACATTTCCCTAAATCCTGGAGCTGAAGTGTATTTAATGTAATATATCATCCCTTTGCTCACTCTGATAATATTAAAAAGCAGCTCCTCTGAACAAAGGCACAGTGCTAGATGTGGAGAATAATAAACTAACCTATTGGGCAACATCACTCTCAAAAATGACTTGTTCACTGTGCAACCAAAATCTTTCAGATCTTGGCTCTTGACACTCTGTGATGCATACTTTAAGAGGAAACAAAATAAAAGAAAAATAGAATTGCTTTTCTTACTATCTCACTGTATACCTGAAACAAAAGGCACTTTATGTTTTTATGACATAATAGCTTTTTTACTTTTAATATATTTCTATTATATATATTTAAGGTATACACAATGATGTTTTATATGCATATACATAGTGAAATTATTATTGCAGTGAAGCCAATTAACATATCCCTCATTTTACATATTTTTTTGTGTGTTATAAGAACCACTAAAATCTACCCTCAGCAAATTTCCAGTATACAATGCAATATTATTAACTATCATCTTCATGCTGTACTTGAGATCTCTAGAATTATTCATCCTATATCACTGAAACTTTGTACCTTTTTACCTACATCTCTCCATCTGTACCCATACCTCAAGTAATCAACTGTTTTACTCTGTTTTTTTTTTTTTAAATATTCCACACATAAGCAAAATCATGCAGTATTTGCTTTTCTGTGACCAGCTAATATTATTTGGAATAATGTCCTTCAATTTCAACCGTGTTGTCGTAATAAGATGTTTTTAAAGACCTGATAGTAGTCTACACACACACACACACACACACACACACGCACACACACACACACACACACAAAAACCACAGTTTATTCATTCATCCATTGATGGACAATTAGGTTGTTCCCATATCTTGGCTATTGGGAACAATGCCAAAATGAACATGCCAGTGCAGCTATCTCCATGAGGTACTGATTTTATTTTTTGGGGTGTATATTCAGAATAAGAATTTCTGGGTCATATGATAGTTCTATTTTTAATTTTCTGAGGAATTGACATGTTACTTTTCATAACAGCTGTACCAATCTACATTTCCACCAACAGTGTATAAGGGTTCTCCTTTCTCCACACCCTCACGAACACATACCTTTTATATTTTTGGTATTTGCCGTCCTAACAAGTGTGAGGTGATATTTCATTGTGGTTTTGATTTACATTTCCCTGATGATTTGTGATGTTGAGCATTTCTTATATATTCATTGGCCATTTGCGTGTCTTCTTTTGAGAAATATCTACTCAGGTCCTTTGCCCATTTTTAAATGGAGTTATTTGTGTTTTTGCAATTGAGTTGTATGTGTTCCTTATATAATTAGGACATTAATCCTGTGTCTATATATAGAGTTAATATACATACACATGCACATATATATAAGGATATACACTTATCCTTATATATTGTAAGAATATATACATCTATAGATTATCACTCTATTTGACTTTGCATACCTATAGCTTAGCTCCCACTTATAAGTGAGAACATATGGTTTTTGATTTTCCACTTCTGTGTTATTTCACTTTGTGTATGTGTATATATACATACACACCTATATGTATCTGTATATATATACATCTGTATGTCTATATATATAACCCTGCATATATGTATATGTATATAGAAGTATGTATAGAACTATATATAAATATATAGTTCACAAATATTTTCACCCAATCCATATTCTACCTTTTCTTTTTGTTGATTGTTTCATTTGTTGTGCAGAAACTTTTTAGTTTGATGTCGTCCTACTTGTTTATGTTTGCTTTTGTCACCTCTTCTTTTGGTATCCTATCCAAAAAAATCATTGCCAAGGCAATTTTCTTAACTTTTTTTTTTCCTGTATGACATTTGATCCTTTGAGATATATCCTTGGGATGCATGGATGCTTCAATAAACACAAATTAATCAATGTGATATACTACATTAACAGAATAAAGGATAAGAAACATATGATCATCTCAATAGAATCATATGGTCATCTCAATAGAAAAAGTATGTTCTCACTTAATAAGTGGCAGCTAAAAGATGAGAACACATGGACATATAGAGGGGAACAACACACTCTGGGTCCCATTGGAGAGTGGAGGTTGGGAGGAGGGAGAGAATCAGGAAAGTTACTAATGGGTACTAGGCTTAATACCTGAGTGACAAAATAATCTGTGCAACAAACACTCATAACACAAGTCTGCCTATGTAACAAACATGCAACTGTATCCCTGAATTTGAAATAAAAGTTAAAAAAAATAGCTAAATGATAAAAAATAAAAAGCCTATGAGAAAATTCAATATCCTTTTATAATTAAAAATTTTCAACAAATTAGGTATAGGAGGAATATACCTTAATACAGTAAAGGCCATATAACTCAAGTACACAGTAACATTTTACTCAATGGTGAAAAGCTGAAAGCTTTTCATTTAAGATCAGGAACAAGACAAGGATGCCCACTTTTGGCACTTTTAATCAATATAGTGCTGGAAATTTTGCCCAGATCAATTAGGCAAGAAAAATAAATAAAATGCACCCAAATCAGAAGGGAGGAAGGGAAAATATCTGCTTTCAGATGGCATGATTTTGTTCATAGAAAACTCTAGGAGATGATCAACTAGACATAGCCAGGAAGTGCCTCTCCCACAAAAAAAGTTTCATAAGGAGAATGCTCAACTGGAGTCATACAACCTACCTAACCTGATCAGACCACTCAGCAGATCCTATGGAAATACTACATCCACATCAGGCTACAGAAAATATTGTCTAAATTACAAACAAGCAAAGAAAAACTAACTTATCCCTACAAATATCTCCAGAAATCTTTTTATCAAAGAAATCTGTTTGTGTGTGTGTGCGTACGTGTGTGTGTGTGTGTGTGAGACAGACAGAGAGACAAAGAAAGAGAGAGAGAGAAAGAAGCAGAGTGGGAGAAAGAAAGAGACAGAGAAAGAGAAAAAAAAAGAAAAAACAAGACTTCATTCCACTGATGACAAAGTCCCAAGAATTTCTCTCTCTCTTGTTTCTCTTTCTTTCTCTCTCTCTCTCAGGGCTCACTGAGGAAACAGAAAAGAGTCATAACTCTAGATCTTAAAATCCTCATCCAATTTCTGAGACTCATGCCCTCAACTAATTTCTGTATATGTGCGCGCGCGCGTGTGTGTATATATATAAAGCATATATATGCATATATATGTATATATACTATATATATAAAGCATATATATATATTTTATATATATGTATGGCATCTATTACCAACTTTTGGAGGAGCTTTGAGGGACACTGGTAGACTTTAGGGAAGAATACATGACTTTTGTTATCTTTCAGATTTGGAGAATAGAATGCATTTGGTTGGTGGAAAAGTATTCACGGTTTTTGCTATTCTTTAATTCTCTTGAATAAAAGTAACAGCAAAAACCACGATTACTTTTGCATCAACCTAATAATTTGTGTCACAGTTTCTTTTATTTTGGCGAAGCTACTTATATGAGTGATTTAGTCAGAACTTTGGAATCAGATTAATTTTGTCAACAGTTATCAAAATAAGAAATGTATTAGAAACTGGATTTGGTATATCTCTTTGATAATGCTGTCTCTGCAGATTCTGAATTTTGAGGGAGGAGTTCTTTCCCTTACTATACAATCAGGAGTTTGAAACTGTACAGGGTAAGTAAAAGGGACTGGAACTAGCCCACAGATAAAAGATTCAAAGCCAGCCTGCATCCAACATCATAAACTCTCCTAACAAGAATAATGAAGAAGGAATTAAGGTAAAAGACTATAGGAAACATACTAAAGGATCCAGACAAGAGCAATACAATTTGTCATAAGTGTTTAGAAGCATAGACTTCAGAAAGCCAATTCATTTTAAAGTGCCTTTTGTTCCTGCTGTTGTAAATGGGACTTTTTTTTTGCTTGATTTCTTTTTCAGATAGTTTGTTGTTATTGCCTAGAAAAACTACTGATTTTTGTGTGTGTATTTTGTATTTTGCAACTGTACTGGATTCATTTATTAGTTCTCAGAGTCCCTTGGTGAAGTCGTTAGAGGTTTTTTTTCAACTTTTATTTTAGATTCAGGGGTACATGTGCAAATGTTACATGGATATGTTGTGTGATGCTGTGGTTTGGAGTGTGACTGAACCCATCACTCAGGTAGAGTGCATAGTAAGCACTAGGCAGTTTTTTAACTCTTGCCCCTCCTCCCTCACTGCCCCGTCTTGTATTCCCCAGTCTTTATTGGCCCATCTTTATGTCCACGTGTACCCAATGTTTAGATCCCACATAGAAGTGAGAACATGAGGAAGTTGGTTTTCTCTTTCTGCATTACTTAGGTTAGGACAGTGGCCTCTGGCTGCATCCATGTTGCTGCAAAGGACATGATTTCATTCTTTTTATGGCTGTGTAGTATGCCATGGTATATTTGTACCACATTTTCTCTATCTGGTTTTGTTTGGTTTGATTTTTCTCTAGGCCTGATTTGTAGTAAACCTGTGCTTTCATTTTATAGAGGTGATGGCAGGACTTTATATTTTAAGATATCTTCATTTTGCTCTTACTTTTTTTTTATTTTGCTTCATTGTCTTCTAGAATCTGGTTTTGCTGATGCCAATACAATCAGAAGGCATTTTGCTTTTTTTTTTTCCTTTGTGGGGGACTTACCTTCCTTTTTTTGGAAACATTTAGAATTTTAAAAAATTCTTAGTGTTCTACAATTTTACAGTAGTATATCTATGGCTGAATATCTTTCAGTGCCTGGACTTAGGTCATTTATGTTTTTTATGTCCTTTTACATTTGAAGAATTCTATCCTTTTTAAGCAATCTGTATTTTGTAATTTATTTTCAGCATTTTAATTTTGTCTTTCCGGAAACATGGATTTTGGCTCCAATAGAATTTATTTTTTAAATATCTTTTTATCTTTCATATTTTTTTTTTCTCTCTCTACCTTTTTGCTCTAAATTCTGTAAGGGTTTCTGTAAGCTATTTTTCTTATCTAATTAAATTTTTGATACCAACAGTTCCTGATACCAATGCTCCTGGAGTACATTGTTCTCAGAATGCTCTTTGTTTTATAGATGCAATATTATTGTGAATATATTTTATCATACTATTCAATTTTGAAAGTTATATATTTTCTGTATTTTCCTAAACTATCTTTTTTTTCTTCAGGGTCAGTTTTTCTATTTATTTTGGTCTTTGTCTTTCATGTGGCTATTTCTTATCATTTACCAAGTAAATTTTGGTGTGTTCATTCTTAAGGAAACAAAGGCTAAATATTTATCTAGTTTGAGTGCTCTTTGGGTGCACTAAAGAAAAAGTGGTACTGTTCACTTCTTGGTCTCCCTTTCAACAACAGTTCTGACTTGCAACTCTGTGTAGGTTAGCAGAGGAAGGGATGTATGTATTATTGGACTTTAGGATGAATTTATTAGTGGACGTTAAGATGAATAAATAGAACACCCGACTGCCTTCCTACTATCATACCTCATCCTCATTTGCACATGCTCCTTTCTCTTAATAGCAAGTATTAAGCATAGTAGGGGGAGATAGGCAAACAAAATTGCATTCTAAACTGCCTAGTCACCTAAAAGAAAAGATAAATCAACAGGATTTGAGTCAAGAAGAGTTCTGGGAGCAGTATTTTCTAGGATATTCTCATATTTCTTTTTTTTTAATTTATTTATTATTATTATACTTTAAGTTGTAGGGTACATGTGCATAACGTGCAGGTTTGTTACATATGTATACTTGTGCCATGTTGGTGTGCTGCACCCATCAACTCGTCATTTATATCAGGTATAACTCCCAATGCAATCCCTCCCCGCTCCCCCCTCCCCATGATAGGCCCTGGTGTGTGATGTTCCCCTTCCTGAATCCAAGTGATCTCATTGTTCAGTTCCCACCTATGAGTGAGAGCATGCGGTGTTTGGTTTTCTGTTCTTGTGATAGTTTGCTAAGAATGATGGTTTCCAGCTGCATCCATGTCCCTACAAAGGACACAAACTCATCCTTTTTTATGGCTGCATAGTATTCCATGGTGTATATGTGCCACATTTTCTTAATCCAATCTGTCACTGATGGACATTTGGGTTGATTCCAAGTCTTTGCTATTGTGAATAGTGCTGCAATAAACATACGTGTGCATGTGTCTTTATAGCAGCATGATTTATAATCCTTTGGGTATATACCCAGTAATGGGATGGCTGGGTCATATGATACATCTAGTTCTAGATCCTTGAGGAATCACCATACTGTTTTCCATAATGGTTGAACTAGTTTACAATACCACCAACAGTGTAAATGTGCTCCTATTTCTCCACATCCTTCCAGCACCTGTTGCTTCCTGACTTCTGGACAATGGCTATCTTAACTGGTGAGATGGTATCTCATTGTGGTTTTGATTTGGCATTTCTCTGATGGCTGTGCATATTGAGCATTTTTCATGTGTCTGCTGGCTGCATGAATGTCTTCTTTTGAGGAATGTCTTCTTTGAGAAATGTCTGTTCATATCCTTTGCCCACTTTGGATGGGGTTGTTTGTTTTTTTCTTGTAAATTTGTTTGAGTTCTTTGTAGGTTCTGGATATTAGCCTCTCATCAGAGGAGAGTAGACTGTGTACTGGGCCCCCATTCTGTAGGTTGCCTGTTCACTCTGGATGGTAGTTTCTTTACAGTAGAAGCTCTTTAGTTTATAGCTTAGATCCCATTTGTCAATACCTTTGGCTTTGCTGCTGCTGCTTTTGGTAAGCAAGCTTTAGACATGAAGCATTTGCCCATGCCTATGTCCTGAATGGTACTACCTAGGTTTCCTCTTAGATTTTATGGTATTGTGTCTAACATTTAAGTCTCTAATCCATCTTGAATTAATTCTCGTATAAGGAGTAAGGAAAGAGATCCAGTTTCAGCTTTCTGACCAGATGGATCTGGTTAGCTGAATTCTACTCAGGTGCTGAGGAGTTGGTACCATTCCTTCTGAAACTATTCCAACACAGAAAAAAGAGGAATCCTCCCCTAACTCATTTCCATACAGGCCAACAGATCATCCTTGGGATACCAAAGCCTCGGTGTAGAGACATGCAACAAAAAAGAGAATTTTAGACCAATATCCCATCAATACCGGATGCAAAATCCTCAATAAAATATCAGTAAAACTGATTCAGCAACACATCAAAAGTTTATCCACCATGATCAAGTGGGCTTCATCCCTGGGATGCAAGGCTGGTTCAACATTCGCAAATCAATAAAACATAATCCAGCATATAAAACAGAACCAAAAAAGACAAGAACTGGCTACGACTATCTCAATAGATGCAGAAAAAGGCTTTTGACAAAAATTCAACAGCCCTTCACATGCTAAAACGCTCACAAATCTGATATTGATGGAACGTGCACTAAAATAAGAAGCCGTATTTATGAAGTAAAAACCTTGGCCAGCCAATATCAAGGTACTCGAATGGGCAAAAACTGAAAATTCCTTTGAAAACTGGTATACCAAAGACAGGGATGCCCTCTCTCACCACTCCTATTCAACATAGTGTTGGAAGTTCTGGCTAGGGCAATTAGGCAAGAGAAAGAAATCAAGGGTATTCAGTTAGGAAAAGAAGAAATCAAATTGCCCCTCTTTGCAGATGACATGATTGTGTATTTAGAAAACCCCATCATTGGCCGGGCGCGGTGGCTCAAGCCTGTAATCCCAGCACTTTGGGAGGCCGAGACGGGTGGATCACGAGGTCAGAAGATCGAGACCATCCTGGCGAACACGGTGAAACCCCGTCTCTACTAAAAAATACAAAAAACTAGCCGGGCGAGATGGCGGGCGCCTGTAGTCCCAGTTACTTGGGAGGCTGAGGCAGGAGAATGGCGTAAACCCGGGAGGCGGAGCTTGCAGTGAGCTGAGATCCGGCCACTGCACTCCAGCCCGGGTGAAAAAGCGAGCCTCCACCCCAAAAAAAAAAAAAAAAAAAAAAAAAAAGAAAACCACATCATCTCAGCCCAAAATCTCCTTAAGCTGATAAGCAACTTCAGCAAAGTCTCAGGATACAAAATTAATGTGCAAAAATCACAGGCATTCTTATACACCAGTAACAGACAAACAGAGAGCCAAATCAGGAATGAACTTCCATTCACAATTGCTTCAAAGAGAATAAAATACCTAGGAATCCAACTTACAAGGGATGTAAAGGACCTCTTCAAGGAGAACTACAAACCACTGCTCAGTGAAATAAAAGAGGACACAAACAAATAGAAGAACATACCATGCTCCTGGATAGGAAGAATTAATATTGTGAAAATGGCCATACTGCCCAAGGTAATTTATAGATTCAATGCCATCCCCATCAAGCTACCAATGAGTTTCTTCACAGAATTGGAAAAAACTGCTTTAAAGTTCATATGGAACCAAAAAAGAGCCCGCATCTCCAAGACAATCCTAAGTCAAAAGAACAAAGCTGGAGGCATCACGCTACCTGACTTCAAACTATACTACAAGGCTACAGTAACCAAAACAGCATGGTACTGGTACCAAAACAGATATTCTCATATTTCTTTACTGTACTGTTTTAAGAAGTACTTGAATAAAGACCTGCATAAGCAATTTTTTAATTATAAACCTATTGTGATTTAAAAATCTCAGAAAGCTATGAATATAAGTAACTTTCTTAACTTGATAAAGGCTAAAACCGTAAGGCATTATTCTTGAAGAAAGGAAGACAAGGATACCTACTATTACCATACCTTCTTGACGAAGTAGGTGGTTCACATCAATACGTAAGGATAGAATACCTAATAACACAAAAAGAAGGAAGTGTTGGAATAAAAGATATAAACCTACTTTAAACTGCAAATTATAGCATCATATAGCAAATATAAAAAATATCCAGAGACTGCTGGGACTGATAAGAAAATTTGCCACACTTGCTGGATAGATAATAGCTTACAATACCAGCAGTGATCATTTTCAAAAGAGTAATGAAATAACATACAACTCACAATAAAAATAACGTTCCTAGGATTAAATAAGAAAAAAAATTTCATAGAGAATTTTTAAACTAATAATAGACATAGATAATGGTCTGAATAAATGAAAAGCTATTCTAGGCACTTGAATGTGATGACTTTATATAATCAAGATATCAGTTTTACTTTTCTTAATCTATAAATGTAACCCCACTTAAGATTCTAGTTGGACTTTTTGAAGAAATTAATGATCACATATAAATGTGTGTAAAAATAAAGGTATATGAAGAGCTTAAAAAAAGGAATAGAGGCCGGGCGCGGTGGCTCAAGCCTGTAATCCCAGCACTTTGGGAGGCCGAGGCGGGCGGATCACGAGGTCAGGAGATCGAGACCATCCTGGCTAACATGGTGAAACCCTGTCTCTACTAAAAATACAAAAAACTAGCCGGGCGTGGTGGCGGGCGCCTGTAGTCCCAGCTACTCGGAGGCTGAGGCAGGAGAATGGCCTGAACCTGGGAGGCGGAGCTTGCAGTGAGCCGAGATCGTGCCACTGCACTCCAGCCTGGGTGACACAGCGCGAGACTCCGTCTCAAAAAAAAAAAAAAAAAAAAAGGAATAGAGAGGGGGAGAAATCCCAATAGCATTTATTAAGACACACTGCAAATCTATATTAATAAAAACTTTGTGGTTTTGGCACAAAAGCAAGACAAATGGATAATGAAACAGAAAATTCAGAGACAGATTAATGTATATGTGAAGACAATTTATTGTAAAGATGTCACTGCAACTCAATAGGTAAGCAAAAATTATTTAGTTGACATACTGGGAAAACTGACAAACTTATTAATATGGTTTGACACTGTGTCCCCACCCAAATCTCACCTTAAATTGTAATCTCCACGTGTTGAGGGAGGTACCTGGTTGGAGGTGATTGGATCATTGGAGCAGTTTCCCTCATGCCATTCTCATGATAGTGTTATCACTAGATCTGACGGTTTAAAAGTGGCACTTCCCCCTTCATGCTCTCTCTCCTATTGCCTTGTGAAGAAGTGACTGCTTCCCTTTCACCTTCCACCACGCTTGTACATTTCCTGAGGCCTCCCTAGCCACGTGGAAATGTGAGTCAATTAAACCTTTTCTGCTTATAAATTACTCAGTCTCAGGCAGTTCTTTATAGCAGTGTGAAAACGGACCAATACACTTACCAGAGAAAATAAGATTAGATACTTACAAAATACCATGTGCAAAAATGGAATCTATATGGATTAAAGACCTAAATGGAAAGGTAAAACTACAAAGTTATTTGAAGAAAATATCAGTGAATACTGATTTTTTAATTAAAAAAAAATCAGATTCAGTGGGAACACATGCATGTTTGCTGCATGAATATATTGCATAATGGCCGGGTTTGGACTTCCATTGAATCCATCATCCCGATAGTGAACACAGCATGCAATAGGTATTTTCAACCCTTAACACCTCCTTCCCTCCCGACTTTTGGAGTCCTCAGTGTCTAAAAGAATACTGTTACAATCTTGAAAGTGGGGAAATACTTCTTACTAAAAACTCCAAAAGGAACAACTATATATATATATATATATATATTTAAAAAAATCTGAGCTTAGCTATTTTAAAACGAATGATTTCTCTTCAACATTGGACATCCTAGGAAAAGCTCAGTAGATGACAGAAAGAAGAAATATCTGCAATATTTAAAACTAGCAGAGACTTGGCTGGGCACGGAGGCTCACGCCTGTAATCCCAGCACTTTGGGAAGCCTAGGCTGTTGGATCACGAGGTCAGGAGATCGAGACTATCTTGGCTAACATGATGAAACCTCATCTCCACTAAAAATACTATATATATATATATATATAAGCCGGGTGTAGTGGTGGGCATCTGTAGTCCCAGTTACTTGGGAGGCTGAGGCAGGAGAATGGCGTGAACCAGGGAGGCGGAATTTTTCAGAGAGCCGAGATCGCGCCACTGTACTCCAGCCTGGGTGACAGAGCAAGACTCCGTCTCAAAAAAAAAAAAAAAAAAAAAAAAAAGAAAGAAAAGAAAAAGAAAAAAAATGGGCAGAGACTCAAATATGGACTAAACAAGAAATTTATGATGAAAAAGAGAACAAGATACCCCAAAAGAAAATGAAAAAAGTATACAAAAGTATTTTATAAATCTATTAATTATTGCTTATTTTATTATTTTCAATAGAAATTCAACTTATTCCAGAAAAACTCTTGTTCCTTCTTAAGACTCATTTATTTGTTCATTTTTATATGCAGAATACAAAAATGAATATATGTAGAATATAAAAATGAATGTTAATATTTTAAACCCTAAAGAATGACAATTATTCTAACAAACACAAAATAAAACCCCTCAAAAAGTGTGGCAATTATGTGACAAACACATAAGGCTCTGATTTTACTGATGAAGTTCTCTAAAAAGACTCACTGGAGTTAGAATTATCAAGTCATTTTTAAGGAAAGGATACATTCATTTTCTAAAACAAATTAGTATAGGAAATAACGTAGTATCAGATTTCATCTAAGTGTAGAACTCACCACTTCCCCTCGAGGCTTAAACAAATATTACATGAGTGAGGGCTCTTGTAAAATGTTATGTTTTGAAATAGATTTCATTAATGGCTTCTAGTGATAATTTATGTCTCCTTTATACACAAGTCTTTTCTCATACTAATTATGGATACCTTATTTGCATATAAATAGATTTCAGTATTTGCTGAAGCAAAGACCAAATATGCTTTTTTTTTTTTTTTTTTTTTTTCCCCCTCCTGGACATTGTTAAAAAGGAAAAAAAAAAAAAAAAGAGGGGAGGGGGACATTGTAATAATTAGCAATCAGGATATATAATAATTTTCTTGATAAAACATTTTTGCTTACAACATTCTTTGGTGTTTTTATTGATATATTTCACGTCAAACATTGTGACCTCTATTAAAATTATAAAGAAAAACAATCTGCACAGTTTTTGCAGTGGTATATGGTTTAAAAAGAACATTTTGATACTGGTTGTTTAAACGTTTACTCTGACCCTCTGGATACCTTCTCCTAATTAGGTTTTACAGTTTCTGATGTGTATCATGTTCTGTTTTAGAGAATGTAAATGTCATTTTTGTAACTATATTGCTTAGCTAAATAAATTCTGAGCTATAACAAGTCATATGTTTATCGTAGAAATATGTTTTGTTTATTTCAGTTAATAGTGTACAAATGCTAAGCTTCCGGTCATCATGTAGTTAAAAATACCAAAATCTTAAGTTTTTTTTTATAGAGCGTACTTCCTTTCAAAATAATTCTTATAATAAGAAGACCTTTTGAGTCTACTTTTATTTCAACTAGCAATGGACATTAGTGAGGAAATAACAATTAACTCAATGTTTGTAAGAGGTAGCCATTTGACATTTGCTTCTTGACTTTCAGTATTTGAAATAGGATATGTTCCTGTGTTGTTGCAGTGTAAGTGAATAGTCAACTTCCTCTTATGACACACAATATATCTGAGTAATTACTTGGGGAAATTAAGATAACAGCTGCTTTCTGGTAGATATGATGTCCATTAATATGTGTCTTTCTGACCAGCAGAGGTCACTCAGTGTAAAGTGAATAATGACTTCAGCTTTCAAAAGAGACAGCAAACATGACTGTTCTATTTGAGCACTTCGTTTTTACTTGATTTCTGTTACTAGCAAAAAACACTGTTTTCATCTCTTGCTATACATGCTTGCCTAAATGAATGAGGCTGTTCCTTGTGGTTTAAAGATCTTTTTAAACATGAAGGCAAACGTATAATCCTGAAAGAAATTGTTAAGGCACTGTATTTAAATCTGTATGTTTTTTTAATATTATACAGATGATTTCTAGTTAAAAATATGAGGGAGAAGATTGTCTCTCAGGGAACACATCACATTGCATTCTACCACAGAGAGGCAGCCTTCACCCAAAGATGGGATGTAGTGCTATTGGATTCTAGAAAAATAGCATTTAACTCTAGAATTTGTTTTATTGTTGTTTATAACAGGCTTTGAAAGTAGCAGTGTGTGGCAGCTTTGACAGCTGGCAGTGTGGTAATATGGAGATTTGAAGACAACTTGATTTTTAGAATTGTGATATTTGTGCTTTCCTTAAATGTGTTTATACTTAGTACTTTTAAAATACATGGGTAAAACAAAAATTACCTTTATTTTTGGTATGCTAGTGAATTAGTAATTAATTCAAGAAAAAGATTCCCTCAATTTATCAACTATGCTTATTTAATCCATCTCCTAGACCCAATTCACCTTTTAAGGAATTGTCATGCTGAGGTAAAAGCATAACATTGTCATTTGATTAATATGATATTTGTTTGGCAAATTTGATAGTTTTGGAGGTGCTGATACATCTAATGGAGATTAAGAAGGCAGCATGAAGTAGTAAAAAGAGCTGTTAAAACCATAAAGTGAAGCCACAGCTCTGCTATTTAACTCTGTTCCCTGTGAAGTTTAAATAACAGTTTTCCCCCTTCTACCCTCTCAGAGATATTCAAGGATGAAAAGCAGGTACTTTGGTCCGTATTCATTTTATAACTTATGAAAGTTGTTTAACTTCTCTGAACTGTTTTTTTTTTTTTTCTATTACAAAGGAGAAGACTAAAGCTGAGCATGATTTAGAGAATTAATCAAGGTCACATGGTTATAGGAAGCTTGAATTTCAATTTAGGTTTAAGATTTATTCTAGAAATAATAGGCTAAAATAACATAGAGATGAAAATATACTTATACTTGCAAGCATTGCCTCTTCAATGATCATGAAATAAGTTTGCAAATTTGGTCCAAGATTAAAATAGTATGACATCCACATAACAGAATTCATACTGTAGTGAAGGATGTACACTGAAAAGAAAGTCTTTTTCCTATCTTAATACTGCCAGTCTCATATTAATCTCTTTCCTCCCAGGTGACAATTGCTCTAACATATTTACAAATAATGACAAATTACAAATATTTATGTGATATATCATCTAAATGCTATTGCATATTATAAACAGAAATGTGATTTCAATCCATCTATTTCTTTGCATGGACATACTAAAAAGAAAGCAAAATGACAAGAAAATGGTTAAAATGCTTAAAGTCACAGAAGTAGATTCCAGGTAGCTCATAAATTGATTCTTCCTTTCTTGATTCAGTTCAGTTCAGCTCAATAAGCATTTATTGAGGCTCTACTACCGTAGGCAGACACATAAGATTCAGATATATTTCAGAGAAAATTATGGTCTCATCCAGAATTTCAGAAGGTTTATTCTTTGTCTGGATCACTGGTTACCAAGATTATTTGAGAGAAAACTGATTTAAAGTATAAATATTTTTCAAGAACAGCAACACACTAAATTGTAGTTTAGAGGTCAAAAGCAATGGGTTTTGTTGAAATTATTTTCTTTTTCCCACTTGCAGAGAATATGATTTATTATTTTGGGATGAATCCAAGGAATCTTCATTTTTACACTAATTGGGATGATTCTGATGTCTGTGGTCCATGAACAACATAAAATATATGATGCTGCATACGATTGTTTTTGATTTTTAGTCTGATATGTCATGCCCTACAACAAGTTCAGCCAGAGGCCAGCGGAGTAACATGTCTAAAGCTATAGAAGGAGAGCAAATAAACCCTGTGAGCTGTAGATACTAAAGCCAGATGAGGAATCCCTTAATTATTTGGAAGTAGACATTATTAATGCAAAAAATTCCACTGTTATTAGTCTTGATTAAAATTAACCAGTAGTATGAGTATGTCTTATCCAAAATGACTGGGACCAGAAGTGTTTCAGATTTCAAAGTTTTTGGATCTTAGAATATGTACATTATTTATACTCAACAGTTCAGCATCCCTAATCTGAAAATCCAAAATCTGAAATGCATCAATGAGTATTTTCTTTGAGCATCATGTTGATGCTTGAAAAGTTTCAGATTGATTTTGGAGTACTTTGGATTTCAGATTTTTGGGTTAGGAATATTCAATCTTAGTTGATGAGAAGCTTTGAAAGGGAAGAATCCTGCTGAATTCTCACAGTAGTCTGCTGTCTCTTATTCTAGTAGGACATAGGAACAAGGTTAGAGAATATTTACATTACATGATTACAGGATCATAGTGACCAAAGAAAACTACAAGGGTGAAGAAAAACATTATTATTTAGATTTCAATCTATATATAGATTTTGGTTTACTAAAAAGGAGGACAAAGGTTACTGAAATAGTCAATGATTAATCTAACAGTTCTTGTTTAATCTCCAATGAATGTAAAAAATATTTGATGACATCAAAGCATGAAAAGTATTGTATCATTCATTTCATCTATAAAATGTATTTGCTTTAGGATAGAGAAGTTGCTCATTTAAGTTGTAAATGAAATATTAATCTTTGCTTAATTGACTCCTCACTAAATAAATAATGTAGGCTCCTCTTTCTGGAAACTCTAAACTCTGTGAGTCTAGCTTTTTCCTAGCAGACCTATACAGGTAAAGATGTTAGCAGCAGATTCAAATCCAAACATATTTAGAAGCCTTACAATTTTTAACAAGTTGAGAAAAATGGCAAGTAGTCACAATGTAAATGGTATAAATTAGTGATTTTCTTTAATGTTTGTGAAGAATTTAGTTTAATTAAATCAAATGTTTTAATTATTTTTAAAATGAAGTTGATATTTTATTGAAAGGACTTTATGTAACTTCATCTGTGATGTGACATGTTTTAGCATTATCCTGATTTGTACATGTAATATTCCCAGAGATAAGTATCAGTCTTGACAGTGGGAATGCCTTGCTAATTTAGCCTTGATAGAGTGGTGCTAATTTAGCCCTGATAATGGTGATCTAAGGGAACTTCAAATATATGTTGAGACTTATTCTATTTTTTTTTTTGCCTTGATAACTTTCTTGGCAATATGGCTGTAAATCTTTACATAAGAACTGTGAAATATAAAACCAAAATTTAATTATGAGAATTTGCTACTAATATTTCAGGACAATTGTGAAGTATTCTGTTTACCTTGAAGACAACTTCATATTTCATTATTTGGTAATTCTGTTCATTCTTAAAAATAATTCATGTGTTGCATATTTAGGTACTGCCTACTCAAAATGGTTTTAGGTGAAGGGTGATTATCCTTCCTTCCAGCTGGTTCCTATAATTCACACAGAAACTGTATTACACTCACATTTATGACTGGTGAAAGTTATTCAAATTTACCTACAATGTACTTACGTTATCACAGAGTGGAAGGATCTTTTTTATAGCAGCAGTTGAAAGACTTCACTTGACAGAGCTTATGGATGCACATTTTGATAAGTATGTATTAGAGGTACACAGATAAACAGACATTGCTGTCTGAAGAGATATTTCAGTCCAGCCAAATCCATATGATTTTATATTTATATGTCGTAACAGTGACAGTCTTATAGCTTAATCGGTTCTAGGAACACATGTTTTAACAGGTGCATGGTTTAGGTAGATGCCAGGAGATGAATTTCTCAGTCTACTTAGTTTGGAGTGCATGAAAATAGTCAATTTCTTAGGGGCTTTGTACACGATAACTTCCAGATACTCTATAATAACTTTAAGATATCCTTGAATATGTAAAATCTTATTTCTTAAAATATGTAATATTTTAATTGCATAATTACAATAAAATATGTAAAATATGTAATTTTGTTTTTGAACAGATAATTTAAGGGGATGGTGAAAATAAACATGGATATTTTGTTTAAAATTTGTGTAGTATTGGGACTCTTTTTTCTCTTGTTACCTATAGTTCAATTTAATAGACTGTGCAGTTCTGTGGTCATAATCTGAAGTGCCATTTAATCAAATCTAGTCTTAGAGGTAGTGGAAGAACATTAAACCTAAATGTGTCTCTGGCATTGATGATGATACTTCTTTGTGTACTAGTCTTTTCTCTTTGCTATTACTTCATTTGTAAAGCTGAAGAATAAAATCAGTATGATCAGTATGAGAAAATGTGTTCCATAAATGTATAAACTTTCTAAATGACATTTTAAAATCATGAAATTTCAATGGACAATTTCCTAAATGATTTTTAACCCCTGTTTTAAAATTGTACTTTAAGGTCTGGGATACATGTGCAGAACGTGCAGGTTTGTTTCATAGATATACACGTGCCATGATGGTTTGCTGCACCCATCAATCCGTCACCTACATTAGCTATTTCTCCTAATGTTATCCCTCCCCTAGCCTTCCACCAACCCCCACAGGCCCCAGTGTGTGATGTTCCCCTCCCTGTGTCCACGTGTTCTCATTGTTCATCTCCCACTTCTGAGTGAAAACATGTGGTGTTTGGTTTTCTGTTCCTGTGTTAGTTTGCTGAGAATAATGGTTTCCAGCTTCATCCATGCCCCTGCAAAGGACATGAATTCATCCTTTTTTTATACCTGCATAGTATTCCATGGTGTATATTTTCTTTATCCAGTCTATCACTGATGGGCATTTGGGGTTGGTTCCAAGTCTTCGCTATTGTGAACAGTGCTGCAATAAACATACGTGTGCATGTGTCTTTATAGCAGAATGATTAATAGTCCTTTGATTATATACCCAGTAATGGGATTGCTGGGTCAAATGGTATTTCTGGTTCTAGATCCTTGAGGAATTGCCACACTGTCTTCCACAGTGGTTGAACTAATTTATACTCCCACCAACAATGTAAAAATGTTCTTATTTCTCCACAACCTCTCCAGCATCTGTTGTTTCCTGATTTTTTTAATGATCACCATTCTAACTGGCATGAGATGGAGATGGTATCTCATTGTGGTTTTAATTTGATTTTCAGTAATGACCCATGATGATGAGCTTTTTGTCTTACATTTGTTGGCCACATAAATGTCTTCTTTTGAGAAGTGTCTGTTCATATCCTTTGCTCACCTTTTGATGGGGTTGTTTTTTTCTTGTAAATTTGTTTGAATTCTTTGTAGATTCAGGGTATTAGCCCTTCGTCAGATGGGTAGATTGCAAAACTTTTCTCCCGTTCTGTAGGTTGCTTGTTCACTCTGATGATAGTTACTTTTGCTGTGCAGAAGCTCTTTAGTTTAATTAGATCCCATTTGTCAGTTTTGGATTTTGTTGCCATTGCTTTTGGTGTTTTAGTCATGAAGTCTTTGCCCATGCCTATGTTCTGAATGATATTGCCTAGGTTTTCTTCCAGGGTTTTAGTATGCTCATATATGGGATATTTAATTGTTAGTAGATTTGTGTCACCTTCACATGAAAAAAAGTATTCATAGCAAGAATTATTACATTATTTATAATTTTAGCTCATTATAAAGCAAACAACTTATGAAATCTGAGATTTTGTAGCTTTATTTATAGAAGTTGTTTTTTTCTGAGGCCACTCTAATGTACCAAGGTGTTCATATTGAAGGGACAGAAACATAGGTTTTTGTTTTAAATTACTCACTGTTCCTGTTACGTTCCATTTTTGCCCTGTAGCATTGGTTGACATTTCATAGAGACTGAGTTGGCACAGGGCTGGAAAATATGCAATTATAAGAATCACCTACTCTTGAATTTCCCATTATATACTAGCCATGATTCAGGCAGACTTTTCATAGGTGTTTGATTTGGAATGAGAAGTTTTCTTCCTTATGACCTGTGATTAAAATGTGACATTTTGGTATCTAAAAAGAAGATAGTTTCTGCATAATCTAGCTGTGAATCAGAGCTGATGAAGCAATGTAAGTCTTTGACCTGTATCATATAAGCAATAGCGTATGTAATTGAAAATATATTTTAAGACTGAGTATGATAAGCCTTTTTTTAATTTAAAAAATATTCTGTAGCTTAAAGCAGGCTAAGTGCCAAAATGCAGCAAGATGCATATTGAGAAGTTTTGTTTCACATAACGTTCCTCAAAGGAATTTTCTTTTATATTTATATTTTCTTTTAATGAGTTATAACTATGAATGTAAATAATTATCAGTTGCTGTAGCCTGATGGTAAGGGCAGAGAATAGACTATATTTCTTCACAATTGAAAATGAAAGATACAGTTACAATAATGTTTTGGATAATAATCTTACCTGTTGCATTAACCTTTATAAATCTTTATGGTTAAAACTACAGTTTTCAATTAACTGACTATGGAATAATGATATACCCAGCTTCGGATAATAGTTTGTGTTTTTTTTATTCTGAGTACTGTGGTTGATGATATATTTTCCCTTGCATAGTTTGTGTATGAATGTCTGTCAGTAAAGATGTTATGTATGTATATGTGCATTATTCCTCTGCACTGTAAATATAAATTATATTATTCCAAAGTTGTGCACGCTATTGTTTTATAGTAAGATGACATTGGCAAAAACACTTTCCTTATCACTTGGCATATCAAAACACATTAGCTTCCCACAAGGAACTTCAGATAGCTATATCTTAATTGAACTAATTTAAAATGACTGGGCTAGAGCCTGGATGTCCTCCTTTATTTTAAATACCAACTTTTCACTTGATATATCAAAATACATTAGCTTCTCACAAAGAATTTTAGATACCTATATCTTCATTGAGCTGATATTAGAATGATTGGGCTAGAGCCTAGATGTCCTCCTTTATCTTAAATTTTGAAATGTCCTATATTAATGAAGCTAAAAACATTTAAAATGTTTCATACGAACCTATTAATTTTAAAATATTTTAGATTTTAAAGCATCAACAAGAATGTATTTGCCAAAGTAGGTAGATTGAATTGCATGCTTATTAGGGAAATATAGAGAAATTAATTTTGTATTTTATTAATATCATTATATCCAGTCTTCTATTTCACTGTTTATATTTATTGTCAATATTCTATGACCAAAGGTTTTATTTTCTCTCCCCATACATTGCCTGTCTGATGCCCCCTAATTCAATTTCTTTCACTACCATTCTTCTAAAATTATATTCCACATATTCTACAGTGTCCTTCCTAAGTCTTCTCTCCTTTTGAAACATTTGATATAGTATACCTCTAACATTCTCTTGAAACACAAGGTTTGGCATGTGATAAACACTCAATAGTTATTGTTTAAAATATGAATGAGGAAAAAAATTACCTCTCCCTGTCTTCTCTCTGTGAAGTTGTACTAGCTAGGTTCCATTCACTAGACCACAGGGTCCTGTATCCCTGGGCCAAGGACCTATACCTGTCAATGGCCTGTTAGGAATCAGGCTGCCCAGCAGGAGGTGAGCAGAAGGCAAGTGAGTATTACTGCCTGAGCTCTATCTCCTGTCAGATCAGCCTGACATTAGATTCTCATGGGAGCTCGAATCCTATCCTGAACTGCACATGCGAGGGATCTTGGTTGTACACTCTTCATGAGAATCAAGAATCTGCCAGAATTTACTTTCTAAACTACTACTTTTCATGATTATTTAATCTAAAACTTTTAAGAGCTACCCATTGTCTATGAAAGTGGTTCTCAAAAGTTTTTAGAGATGTTGTGAATGAAAATAATTCAAATATTTTCTACTTGGACTTTACCTACAAATTATCCTCTGGTCACTTCTGTAAGAACTTGGGGGCATTAAAGAATACAAATTGGAACCCATTGGCTTAAGTACCGAAATCCTTATTTAGGATTAGGCCCTGTTCCATGCAAACCATCTGTTTACTACGTTTGATTGCTCCATGTACATTCCTTCTTTGTGTTTTGATTTCTGTAATGTTTAGTGCCCAGAATGCTATTAAAGCACCTTTCTGCTATATTTCCAAATACAGTTCAAGCCGTAACTCCTCACTGAACATGTGAATGAATATTTAGGATATAGGAGTGAAGCATCTTCATTCATGATGTAAAAGTGTATTGAGAGAGTACCGCTGTTTTCTCTTTTCTGGAAATTATTGCTGTAATATATTTAATTATTAGGTAAACAGATGCCACCACCTTATGCTTATCATATTTCAAAGACATAAACCAAATGATTTTAAGCATTCAAAAATAATGGGTTCAAATGAAAGCTAATTTTATACATTCAGAGCACAAACCTAATATTCATATGACCAAAATCAATAATTTTAAAACATACTTTATCATAATTTTTACATTTGTTATCTCTCAGGTCCTGCAGCATACAATCCTGTTTTAAGGAAATCTTGCCCCATACCCTTATTTGTGAAAGCATCAAAGCGCTTTGAAGAGTCCAAAGAGATTACTCCAGGCCCGGCAACATATGAGGTTTGTCAATATTTCCTTCTTATCAATGACACAAGAATAGAATTAATTTCTAGAAAGCACTACAAATGGATATATTAAAGTCATTTCCATATATTTTATTCACATTGCTGATTAATGAAAATATTTTGACTAAGGAGATTTTTGAAGATGTAGTCTGACATTTAAAAATAATTATTTAAGAATTTAAGAATTATTTAAACAACTTTTCTATCTCTAAATATGCTTTACAGTATTCATATATATAATTTATTTATATTCCTACAAATATTAAAGTTCACTTGTTTACATACTTGTTTGTATCCATACGTTGAAATCTCTTAGTATTTATTGAAATAATTGTTTATCAGATAGCTTACAAGAAAGCCCTGTGGATCGAATAAAATTGTGTGTTGATCTTTTATTTTCTTTTAATGAACATGGATTCTGTACCTAAGTTCATAATAAATAAAAGTGTCTTTTAAGTTATGGACCTTCTGATCATAACCTGAAGGATTTTAGAAACTGTGTTCACAATAGTCCTTTATTGCCCTTTTGAGAGTTAGAATGAAATAGGTTCCCCATTCCTACCCTACTAACTATTGAAAGTAAAATATTTTATAGTGATATGTAACAATTAATTTAAGAATTAATTCTGAGTGCAAACCAAAATGAGTGTTCCTTTTTGGGGCTAATGACAAGTTTATTTATATTGAATATTTGTTTTTCTTCTTACTTAAAATGTCACAATCTAAGGCCAGGCACAGTGTCTCATGCCTGTAATCCCAGCACTTTGGGAAGCTGAGGCGGGCAGATACTTGAGGTGAGGAGTTTGCAACCAGCCTGGCCAACATGATGAAACCCTGTCTCTACTAAAAATATAAAAATTAGCCAGGCATGGTGGCATGCACCTGCTGTCCCAGCTACTCGGGAGGCTGGAGCAGGAGAATTGCTTGGATCTGGGAGGCAGAGGTTGCAGTTAGCCAAAATCTCACTACTACACTGCAGCCTGGATGACAGAGTGAGACTCCTTCTCAAAAAAAAAAAAGAGAGAGAGAAAGAAAAAGAAAAAAAAGGTAAATAAAAATAAAATGTCACAATCTAAATACTTTTCAGCATTCCATCCAAGGAGAAAATAAAAGAAATGAAAATGAGTAACTGAAGAATTGTTATCCTGTTGGCTGTTGATTCCTCCAAAAGACAATGACTAATGCCTGCTGGTTAAGCAAAGCTAATTTTATTAGACTTACTTCAGAAAGGGAGAATCTCTCAAGAGTGTTAGTACTATTTTCGAAGGTGGAAGTCAAGGGAGAGTATTTATATGATTTTAGGATCTATGCTAGGTGACTTAAGGCAAGTCTTGTAAATGGGGAACTGATGAGGACTGGACAAAATTTATGACGTTTGTTTACTTTAGATTGATGAGCACAGTAAGGGAAGGTCATTAAGTATTGATTGATAAGGTATTGGTCTTGATAAGTTGGGTATTTTAGTTGTTCATAGTTTGATAATATTAAATCATATTACATCTTTAGTTGAGCAATTTCTCTCCTTAAAAAAACTCATTTTAATGTTATCCACAAATAATAAATGTCAGCCAATCTAATGGTATCCTTTTTCATTTTGTGATGCATTCTATGTAAAGGATGTTCCCACTAATCTTTCTAGTATTTAAGATATTCTTGCTTTTACTTTCTTAATATTTTATGAGTTTAATGTCATATATTTATACTTTATGATAGGCATTTATTATGCAAAATTATTTCCCATGTCAGAGAACACATTTATGGGTTTTATAGTGTTGTTTATTAAGGTATTCTTGAAATTTCAAACTATTATATCCTATATTTACTGAACCTCAAGATAACATTTCTGTTGAGAACTGAGTCTGTAATTTTTTTTGGCTTCTCAACACCAAATTATTTCCTTGGATAATTAAAAACCTTTTTCAATAAATACTTTTTTGATAATTTTCCTTCTTTAAAGAAATTACTTTTAACTTGATAGGTTAATAAATTACTAGGTCTCTTTATTATTAACTTGTTCTTTCATTTTAATATGGCACTCTCTCATGATTTTAGTAAGTTTAAGTTGGTGACTCTTGAGAACATGTTTACCATAAACATTTTACTTTTTTTTTTAACAGAAAAAGATAATTCTAGAAATGCATGATATTGATTTAGAATTGCAATTCAGTTATACTTGAAAATTACTTAAATGTATGATCTGCCATTGAGATAGTTATACATTTTTAATGTCTTAGGTCCACAAAGATCCCCAACTATCCAGTACGGGTGGCCCATACAATTATATTTGCAAAAATCTGGAGGCTTCTTAAATTGTACACCCACATTTGTAATGTCTGCTTGCTATTTTCTTTTTTTTTTTTTTTTGTAAATTATCTCTTGAGTTTCCCAGATAGAATTAGTTCTCTCCCCATTTTTGATGGGTGGAGGAAGGTCAGAGTTGCTGTTGGCATATATCTTATTTTGCCCATTTTATTTCAATTATTAGCTAAGCTGTTTGTCTCTTTTGCTCCTTCTAGTTATTGATATTTATTGGATTACCATCATTGATCTTTCTGAAGATCTAATAAAAGCTAGGGAGAAAATGTGTGTATGCTCATAACAAAAAATGTGCATACAATTTTAGAAGGTTTATTAATCTATGAAAGTTCACTTATAATTTCAACTGAGAACTCTCAGTATTACATTATGAGTTTCAAGAAGGCAATGATTTATTTAATTGTATATTATTCAGGTTTCACCCATAGAATCTGGCACCTAATAATATATTAGTAAATGTTTATTGAATAAATTAGCAAAATGGAAAAGCTGGATTTTCTTTTCATAAATCACTAATTTTTATCTAGACATAAAATTTTCCTCATTGACTTGTTATCAGTGAAAAGAATATGTATATATTCTTTTAAAATAACAGTAAATTTTATTGATTCATTCACATTCTTTTGTTGAATCAGTCTCCTGAACAAAAAATTTTTTTAAGATTTAGATAAGGCTTCAAATACAATGATCAAGTCAAATATATTGACTTTTTATTTGCTTCAAATATATTGATTTTCAGAAATTTAAATTAGATAGTGACTATGTGAGAATATTTTAAAAAGCTAAATAGAAGAAACTTCAATGAATTTCACATTATAAAATCCTTTAAATATTAGAAAAGATTTAAATATATCTCTTAAAAAAGCAAAAATTCTGCTGAAATTTATTGAAGTTCAATAACACAATTCATTTTATGAGTATAATTTTTAATTTTTGCAGGTTACATAATTGCTTGAAAAATCTTAATTAGAGATTAGTTTCAGAGTGAATTTTTAATAGCAGAATTGGGTAAGACAATATAAGTGAGATAAAATATTACCATGTATAAATCCAGAACATGTCGAGAATTGGAATCACACTCTAGGTTTAGTTTATTACTTATTTTCAGTTCTAATTTAAAAATTGAGATTCTTATTGTTTATTACAATAGATTAACACCTTTTTATTAAAGTCAACTATATTTTAACAAAACATTTATTTGACTGTTATTTTATAAACTAGAAATTGATGCATATGTGTGATAGTACTAATTAATTCAATTGAGTCATTTACTTTCTATTGCTTTGAAATTCTTTTGACAAAAATTGTGCACTTAGAAGTTTGAATTCAGACTTCACATCACGTTTTAGACTGATAAATATCCCATGAATATGAAAACTTAGAAAAGGCACAAAAGAACAAACTTTAGTGCAATTAATTTCATTTACACATCTATTCAAGTAGTACAGAAATTAACAAAGATATATTTTTATGAAAAGAAAATTTTACTCAAATTAAATGAAAAATTATAAAGGAATTTATTTTAAAAATCCTTTTGTTAGCAGATTACCCACTTGTCTAAAACCCTCATTCTGGGTAATTTTAAAGAAATTTAAATTTTAAATTTTAGTAGATATTGTTTTTTTGTTTTTAAATTACAGAATACAATAATTTTATACTACAGAAATGAGAAAATGCATTAACATGTATGCAATTTAATTATATTTTCACTAAAAATAGAAAAAAGTATTTTCTGTATTGCTTATTCTCAGAAAAATAATGTAAAATGGCAGAAAGATCTTTAAAAAGTTTTTAATTTTTCTATTATTATAAATAGCCCTATAAAGATGGTTTTATACCTGATCATTGTTCCTACTTAAGCCTAATACCTTTAATTACCTGCTAGATCTCATTTGCTTCGTCTGCTCAATGATGTTGTACCAGCAATTTCTCCCTTTACTTCATTTTTTCCTCTCTGCCAAATCATTCATGAAACATACAACCATTTTGCATTTCGTCCAATCTAAAAATATCTCTCAGCCTCATTTTTTCCTTCAATTAAAACCTTGTTTCTATATTTTTTTTTCTTTAAAAAGCTACTCAAAGTACTAGCATGCGTTCATTGTTTCCATTTGCTTTTTTCTCATTCTCTTTCAATTTGACACTTATGAGGCTTTCTCCCCAACTACTCCACAGAAATGGCTCATCAATGACTTTCATAAATCTTTTGTGCAATCCTGCAGTAGATCCTGTGTTGAATCTCCTTATTTTACTTAACCTAGCAGCAGCATTTAATATAATGGATAATTCTTCTTGGAAATGTTCACCCTTCCCCGAGTTGGGTTTTCAGACTACCATTCTCTCTGTGTCTGAGTTGGTTTTGGCTGCTTTAACAAACTACTAGAGACTGAGTGGTTTATAAACAACAAAATTTTATTTCTCATAGCTCTGAACACTGGAAACTCCTAGATAAAATTTAGTGTTTTGTGAGAACCTTCTTCCTGATTCACAGACAGCTGTCTTCTTGCTGTGTTCTCACATGGCAGAAGGGCAAAGGAGCTCTCTTTTATAAGGGCCTAATTCCATTCATGAAGGCTCTACCTCAGGACCTAATCATCTACAAATACCAGCTTTCTAATACTATCACACTAGGGGTTAGGATTTCAACATACAGATTGACAGTAAGTAGAGATGGGAACAAATTTTTTAGGGCATTAGTCTCTATATTGGTTCCTACAAGCTACTTGCAGGAGATAAGGGGGTGCTGGGTATATGTGTCTAGTCTGCCGTTATCTGCTTTTATTAGAAGGGCTACAGTTCCTATGCTTCATGTATTATATACTTGCATAAAATTATGTTAGAAAAAGAGTTCCCCTATTTACGAATAAAAAGAAAAATTCAAAGCTACAGTTATAAGGAAAAGGTAGATTCATTGGATCAAGAGAAAATAGTATAAATTGCACTTTGATCACTTGATAGCTCAGATACAAGGATAAAAACTACTATAAATGTAGTGCAAACATATACTGAAGAAAGCATTTATTACAGTACTTGATATACAGTGGGGCCATATGTTATAGTTATTGTTACTGTTACCTTTGTTTCATGGCTATATTCATTTATTTCTAGTTTATAAATATGATCCTAGTCTGGTATAGGTTCTGAGTCCAAAAATGAAAAATCTCCATTCTCAAATATATAGCAATCTTTTAAGGAGAAACTATAAGCATTTTAATTATAATATAATAATTATTGTTTGTTAACAGGTGAAAGGTACCAATATGATAAAGAATTTCTGGGTTTGGTGCAGTGGCTCACGCCTGCAATCCCAGCACTTTGGGAGGCCAAGGTTGGCAGACCACCTGAGGTCTGGAGTTCTACACCAGCCTGGTCAACATGACAAAACCCTGTCTCGATTAAAGATAGAAAAATTAGCCAGGTGTGGTGGCGTGCACCTGTTGTCCCAGTTGCTTAGGAGGCAGAGGCACGAGAATCGCTTGAACTTGGGAGGTGGAGGTTGCAGTGAGCCGAGATAGCGCCACTGCACTCCAGCCTGGGTGACAGAGTGAAACTCCAGCTCAGAGAAAAAAAAAAAAAAAGAATTTCTAGGTTAGACAAAGGGAGTAAGACTTCAGAAAGTATTTTATATGAAATATAAAAGAGTAATGGGAATATTTTTACTTAGACAAGCCAATGGGGCTTATTCTAGGCAAAGGAAACAGTATATGCAAAGTCAAAGAGGCACTGGAGAATGGAATATCCTTGTCAAGCTTACTGTTAGTATTACTAAAATATAAAATGAATAGAATGATATTAGATATGTAGATAGTATTAGATCACAAAGCGTATCAAAAATACACAGTTTTAATTTTTCTCCTCTGAACTATAGACACCAAAGATTCCTGAGCAGAATTATAATGTTATATATTAATACAAATCAAGCAATACCCAGTGTTTTTTTAAATATTTTAAGATATTTTTTCCATATTTTTTCTTGATAGATTGCTTATAAGGAATGATAAAGCATGATTTAAATTATATATGCTTTTTAATATTGAATGACAGTTTCTAAGTTTATTACTACTGTTCATATTATCTTTGTAGAAAATTTTCAATTGTAGCTATGAAATATATTTTAGAATGTAGCCTAAACTTCTCCTTTCACAAACTCAGTTTTATACTATAGTTTCAATGTTTGTGAGACAGTATTTTATATTATTTGAAAATGTGATTTAAACTTTCGGTTTTAGAAATTGGTTTTGCACTTCAATTGTAAAGGTCATGGCACATTACTTAATACCCCAAAGTGAATGTTTAAAAGCTACCTGTCATTTGTCATTCTAAAAAGGTCTTTGACTCTCCATGGACTACAACCTTGCTTTAATTCTCTTCCTTCATTTCTTCTGACAGAACTCTTGATA
This sequence comes from Papio anubis, assembly GCF_008728515.1. Classification (NCBI taxonomy): domain Eukaryota; kingdom Metazoa; phylum Chordata; class Mammalia; order Primates; family Cercopithecidae; genus Papio; species Papio anubis. The sequence goes on from NW_022164268.1 coordinate 97,027, forward strand.
TTCCTTTGAACTTCCTAAGTCATTAAATTTTAGGAGACATATTATGTTCTGTCTGGGAAAATCTATTTTCAGCCTATGGTATTAGGCCTTGGGATATCTGTCAGAGGTATGATCTTCTCTGGGTTGTGTTGAGAGGAATCCAGACATATTATGTAAGTAGTTCTTGTATCAGAATAGAGAAAGCTCTTTGTATCTTAAGGATAACTTTCCATCCAGAAAGATCATTTGGATGATTATATGTTATGGATCCTTTACATGGAGTTCATAAACTCTTTCATGGTGTGATGGTTAATACTGAGTGTCAACTTAACTGGATTGAAGGATACAGACTATTCAAAGTATTGATCCTGGGTGTGTCTGTGGGGGTGCTGCCAAAGGAGATTAACATTTGAGTCAGTGGGCTTGGAAAGGCAGACCCACCCTTAATCTGGGTGGGCATAATCTAATCAGCTGCCAGCACAGCTAGAATATAAAGCAGGCAGAAAAATGTGAAAGGATAAGACCAGCCTAGCCTCACAGCCTATATCTTTCTCTCATGCTGGTTGCTTTCTACCCTCAAACTTTAGACCCCAAGTTCTTCAGTTTTGACACTCAGACTGGCTCTCCTTGCTCCTCAGTTTGCAGACAGCCTATTGTGGGACCTTGTGATCATGTGAGTTAATACTTAATAAATTCCCCTATGTATATGTGTGTATATACACACACACACACACACACACACAAATATACTATACTAATATACTATATATATACTATTATTTATATATACACTATATAAAGAGTTTCTGGGCTGGGTGCAGTGGCTAATGCCTGTAATCCCAGAACTTTAAGAATTTCTGGGCTTGGCGCAGTGGCTCACGCCTGTAATCCCAGAACTTTGGGAGGCCGAGGTGGGCAGATCACCTGAGGTCTGGAGTTCTAGACCAGCCTGGTCGACATGACGAAACCCTGTCTCGACTAAAGATACAAAAATTAGCCAGGTGTGGTGGCATACACCTGTTGTCCCAGCTGCTTAGGAGGCAAAGGCACGAGAATTGCTTGAACTTGGGAGGTGGAGGTTGCAGTGAGCCTCCACTGTATTTAGTATATATATACTATATATATACTATATATACACTATATTAGTGTATATATATACTTATATATATACTTAGTATACTATATATACTAAGTATACATAATAGTATATATACACTATATATACTCTATATAGCCAATATAGTGTGTATATACTACATATACAGTATATATACTATATATACCTCTATAGTATATATACTGTATACTAAATATATATACTATATATACTTTATACTAAATATATAAAAATATATGTACTAAATATATAATAGTATATATACTATAGTATATATAGTATAGTATACATAGTGTATATATACACTATATTTACTATATATATACTATATATATCCTAAATATATATAATAGTATATAGTGTGTCTATATAGTATATATATAGTATGTATTATATATAGTATATATATCCTATTAGTTCTGTCCCTCTAGAGAACCCTGACTAATACAGATTTTGGTAACACAAGTGGTTCTAGAAGAGTAGAGTATTAAGGATCAAGTTCTTTTGCTGGTTTTGGGGTTTCTAGAGTTAGTTACTTAATATGATTAGATCCCAAAATGGTAAGACTCTACTTCTAATAATATGGAGAACACTGATAGTCCTTGGCATGAACTGTTTAGAGAGTTATGCAAAATAAATGCATTTGACACTCCTGATTCACTGCTTGTGAGAAGCAAGGAGTCTATGACTCTATGCATAATACTTTTGACCATATGTGGAGAATCAAGGAACATAATGAGGCTGTTTGGTTGCTCCAAACTTCAGTGGACAGAGTGATGAAAGACAATGATGAATCTAGGGATTCTAACTCCCAGCTTCAGAATCAGATACTCAGTCTCAAATCTGCTAAGATTGCCCTGAGTGAGAGTCTTACCTCCTACAGAGAAAGACCTGAAATTGTGGAAAAACAGACACAGCTCTTATCATGCAAGTGGCTGACGTGCAATGAAAGGTGCATGCACAGCCTCACCGGGTGTCTACTGTTAAAGTGAGGGCATTGATTGGAAAAGAATGGAACCCTACAACTTTGAACCGGGATGTGTGGGAGGACCCTGATGAAGCTGGGGACACTGAGCTTGTAAATTCTGATGAAGCTTTTTTTGCCAGAACAAACGGCTTCACCATCCCCAGTAGTGGCAATATCTCCCCTTTGACCCATGCTGCCATCAGCCATTCCACCTTTGTCTCAGGAGATAAACCCTGCACTGCCTGAGGCAACAGTGGTGGCCTCCGGTGAGGCTGTTGCCAGGCAAGATAATGTTGATTCTCTTCAGGAGCTACCCCTAATGCCTCCATTTGCTTCTAGACCTATAACTAGATTAAAGTCCCAGCGGGTCACTAGAGGTGCGGTTGAGAGTGTGACCCATGAGGCGGTGTGTTACACTTGAAAAACCTGCTTGGGTTTTTAACTTAACAGAAATCTGGAGAACAGGCATGGGAATGGATATTAAGGATGTGGGATAACGTTGGAAGGAACATAGAGTTGGATCAGGCTGAATTTATTTATTTGGGCCCACTAAGTGGGGACTCTGCATTTAATGTTGCAGCTCAGGGAGTTAAAAAAGGTTCTAATAGCTTATTTGCTTGGTTAGCTGAAATATGGATTAAAAGATGGCCCACTGTAAGCGAGCAGGAAATGTCTGATATCCCTTGGTTTGATGTAGAGGAAGGGATCCAAAGGCTTAGAGAGATTGGAAAGGTGGACTAGATTAGTCACTCTAGACCTTCTCATCCCACCTGGGAGGGCCCAGAAGATATCCCTTGAACAATGTGTTGTGAAACGGATTTGTGAGGATAGTACCTGCATTTTTGAAGAGCTCTGTAATTGCTCTTCTCTATACGTCATAGCTAACAATGGGAACCACCGTCACTCAACTACAAAATTTAAATATAATGGGAATAATTGGATCCCAAGGTGGCAAGGGCCAAGTGGTGGCACTCAACCGTCAAAGGCAAAGTGGACGTAACTACTGTAACGGACAGCAGAGACAAAGCAGCAGTCATCAATAGTCTGACTTATGTAGAGCTATGGGATTGGCTAACTAATCATGGTTTTCCTAGAAGTAAAATTGACAGGAAGCCTACTGCATTCCTACTTAATTTATATAAGCAGAAACCTTCTAGGTCGAATGGACAAAAGACTAATTTGAATTATAAAAACAGAATCATGGCCCCTCAATCAATTTCCAGACTCGAGCAGGTTTACAGACCCAGAACCCCTTGAATGATGGGGAGGCCGGGTCCCCTGGAGGGAGGACCCCACTACACTACCGACAATTTATGCTGTTAATCTTTTTTTCTGTCCTTCCCCATGGAGACCTCTGGTTAAGTGTGCATTGGGGAAAGGGAAATTATCAGACATTTTGGAGACTACTAGACACTGGCTCTGAGCTGACATTGATTCCAGGGGACCCAAAATGTCATCGTGGTCCTCCAGTTAAAGTAGAGGCTTATGGAGGTCAGATAATTAAAGGGGTTTTAGCTCAGGCCCGACTTACAGTGGGTCCAGTGGGTTCTTGGACTCATCTTGTGGAGATTTTCCCAGTGCCAGAATGCATAACTGGAATAGACATACTTAGCAGCTGGCAGGACCCCCACATTGGCTCCCTGAATGGTAGGGTGAAGGCTACTATGGTGGGAAAGGTCAAATGGAAGGCATTAAGAGCTGCCTCTACCTAGAAAAATAGTAAATCAAAAACAATATTACATCCCTGGAGCGATTGCAGAGATTAGTGCCACTATCAAGGATATGAAAGATGCAGGGGTGGTGAGTTCCGTCACATCCCCATTCACCTGTCCCATTTGGCCTGTGCAGAAGACATATGGATCTCGGAGAATGACAGTGGATTGTTGTAAGCTTAACCAAGTGGTGACTCCAATTTCAGCTGCCGTACCCAATGTGGTTTCATTGATTTGAGCAAATTAACACATCTCCTGGTACTTGCTATGCAGCCATTGACTCAGGAGATGCCTTTTTCTCCATTCCTGTCCATAAGGCCCACCAGAAGCAATTTGCCTTCAGCTGGCAAGGCTAGAATTATACTTTTACAGTCCTACCTCAGGGGTATATCAACTTCTGACTTTGTGTCATAATGTTATTCGGAGAGACCCTGATCACTTTTCACTTCCGTAAGATATCACACTGGTCTATTACACTGATGTCATTATGCTGATTGGATCCAGTGAGCAAGAAGTAGGAAACACACTGGACTTATTGGTGAGACATTTGCATGCCAGAGAATGGGAAATAAATCTGACTAAAATTCAGGGACCTTCTCCCTCAGTAAAATTTCTAGGGATCCAGTGGTGTGGGATCTGTTGAGATATTCCTTCTAAAGTGAAGGATAAGTTGCTGCATTTCACCCCTTCTACAACCAAGAAAGTGGCACAATGCGTACCAGGCCTATTGGCATTTTGGAGACAACACATTCCTCATTTTGGTGTGTTGCTCTGGCCCATTTGTCGAGTGACACAGAAAGCTGCCATCTTAGAGTGGAGTCCAGTAGAGGAGAAGGCTCCGTGACAGGTCCAGGCTACTGTACAAGCTGCTCTGCCTCTGGGGCCCTGTGACTCAGCAGATCCAATTGGTTGTGGTATCAGTAGCAGATAGGGATGGTGACTGGAGCCTTTGGCAGTCCCCCATAGGTGAATCACAGAGGAGGTCTCTGGGATTTTGAAGCAAGCCCCTGCCATCTGCAGATACCTACTTTCCTTTTGAGAGACAGCTCTTGGCCTCTTACTGGGCTTTGGTGGAAACTGAACGTTTGACTATGGGTCATCAAGTCACCACACAACCTGAACTGCCTATCATTAACTGGGTGCTTTCTGACCCATCTGTCCATAAAGTGGGTCATGCACAACAGCATTCCATCATCAAATGAAAGTAGCATATAAGTGATCAGGCTTGAGCAGGTCCTGAAAGCACAAGTAAGTTACATGAAGAAGTGCTCAAATGCCCATGGTCTCCACTGATGCCACACTGCCTCCTCTCCCCAGGCCTGCACCGATGCATCTTAAGCAGGCACCACCCGAAAGTGGACAACTGTGGCACTACAGCCTCTTTCTAGGACATCCTTGAAGGACAGCAGTGAAGAGAACTCTTCTCAGTGGCAGAACTTTGAGCAGTGCACCTGGTTATGCACTTTGCCTGGAAGGAGAAATGGCCAGATGTGCGATTATATACTCATTCATGGACTGTAACCAATGGTTTGGCTGGATGGTCAGGGACTTGGAAGAAGCATAAGAAAATTGGTGATAAAGAAATCTGGGGCCTGTAATCCCAGCACTTTGGGAGGCCGAGATGGGCGGATCACGAGGTCAGGAGATCGAGACCATCCTGGCTAACACGGTGAAACCCCGTCTCTACTAAGAAATACAAAAAATAGCCGGGCGAAGTGGCGGGCGCCTGTAGTCCCAGCTACTCGGGAGGCTGAGGCAGGAGAATGGCGTAAACCCGGGAGGCGGAGCTTGCAGTGAGCTGAGATCCGGCCACTGCACTCCAGCCTGGGCGACAGCGCGAGACTCCGTCTCAAAAAAAAAAAAAAAAAAAAGAAATCTGGGGAAGAGGTATGTGGATGGACCTCTCTGAGTGGTCAAAAAAGGTGAAGATATTTGTATCCCATGTGAGTGCTCACCAATGGGTCACCTCAACAGAAGAGCAGTTTAGTAATCAATTAGATAGTATGACCCATTCTGTGGACACCACTCAGTCTCTTTTCCCAGCCACCTCAGTTATTGCCCAATGGGCCCATGAAAAAAGTGGCCATGGTGGCAGTGATGGAGGTTATGCATGGGCTCAAGAACATGGACTTCCACTCACCAAGGCTGACCTGGCTCTGGCCACTGCTGAGTGCCCAATTTGCCAGCAGCAGAGTCTAACACTGAGCCCTCAATATAGCCCCTTTCCTCAGGGTGATCAGCCAACTACCTGGTGGCAGGTTGTATTGGAACTCTTCTGAAAGGGCAGAGGTTTGTCCTCGCTGGAATAGACACTTACTCAGGATATGTGTTTGTCTATTCTGCACGCAATGCTTCTGCCAAGACTGTCATCAGTGGACTTACAGAATGCCTTATCCACTGTCATGGTATTCCACACAGCATTGCCTCTGACCAAGGCACTCACTTTATGGCTAAAGAAGTGTGGCAGTGGGCTCATGCTCATGGAGTTCACTAGTCTTACCATGTTCCCCATCATCCTGAAGCAGCTGGACTGATGGAATAGTGAAATGGCCTTTTGAAGTCAAAATTACAATGCCTATTGAGCACTTTTTAATGTTTGTTGGCTATTCGTGTTTGTATATCTTCTCTTGAGAACTCTCTACTCTTGTCCTTTGCCCACTTTTTGATGGGATAGTTTTCTTTTGTCTTGCTGACCTGTTTTAAGTTCCTTGTAGATTCTGAATACTAGTCCATTGTCAGATGTATAGATTGGGAATATTTTCTTCCACTCTGTGGGTTGTGTGTTTACTCTGCTGATTATTTCTTTTGCTGTGTAGAAACTTTTTAGTTTAGTTAAGTCCCACCTATTTATCTCTATTTTTATTGTGTTTGCTTTTCTGTTCTTAGTCATGAAGTCTTGGCCTAAGCCAGTGTCTAAAAGGGTTTTTCCAATGCTATCTTCTGGAATTTGTGTGGTTTCATGACTTAGATTCAAGACTTTGATCCATCTCGAGTTGATTTTTCTATAAGGTAATAGATGAAGATTCAGTTTTCTTCTGTGTGTGGCTTGCCAATTTATTACAGGACCATTTGTTGAATAGGGTGACCTCTCCACACTTCATGTTTTTGTTTGCTTTGTCAGAGATCAATTGACTGTAAGTATTTGGCTTTATTTCTGGGTTCTCATTTATGTTTCATTTGTCTGTGTGCCTATTTTTATGCCCATAACATGCTGTTTTGGTGACTGTGGCCTTATAGTATAGTTTGAAGTCGGGTAATGTAATGCCTCCAGATTTGTTCTTTTTGCTTAATCTTGCTTTGGCTATGTGGGCTCTTTTTTTGGTTTCATATGAAATTTAGGATTTTTTTTTTCTAGTTTTATAAAGAATGATGGAGTCTCCACACACAATGCAGTTTGATGGGAACTGTACTGACTTTGTAGATTGCTTTGGCAGTGTGATCATTTTCACAATGTTGGTTTTATGTATCTATGGGCATGGAATGTATTTCCATTTGTGATGTTTTTGATTACTTTCAGCAGTGTTCATAGTTTTCCTTGCAGAAATCTTTCACTTTCTTGGTTAGGTATATTCCTAAGTAGTTTTTTTTTTTTTTTTTTTTGGTTTTTTTTGGCATATATTTTAAAAGGGGTTGTGTTCTTGATTTGATTCTCAGCTTGATCAGTGTTGATGTATAGCAGACTACTGATTTGTTTACATTAATGTAGTACCCTGAAACTTTGCTGAATTCATTTTTCAGTTCTAGGAGCTTTTTGGGTTTTCTAGGTATACTGTCATCTCATCAGTGAATGGCAACAATTTGACTTCCTCTTTACCAATTTGAATGAAGAAATACATTTCTTTCTCTTGTCTAATAGCTCTGACTAGGACTTCCAGCACTGTGTTGAATAGAAGTGGGGAAAGTGGGCATCCTTGTCTTGTTCCAGTTCTCAGGAAGAATGCTTTCAACTTTTCCTCATTCAGTATAATGTTGGCTGTGGGTTTGTCATAAATGGCTTTTATTACCTTAAGGTATGTTTTTTGCCGATTTTGCCGATTTTATGAGGGTTTTAACCTTCTATGCCGATTTTGCTGAGGGTTTTAATCACAAAGCAATGCTGGATTTTGTCAAATGATTTTCTGTATCTATTGAGATGATCATCTGATTTTTGTTTTTAATTCTGTTTATGTGGTGTATCACACATATTGACTTGCAGATATTAAACCATTCCTACAACCCTGATATGAAACCCACTTGATCATGGTGGATTATCTTTTTTATATGCTTTGGGGTTTGGCTAGCTAGTTTTTTTTTTTTTTTTTTTTTTTTTCTTTTTTTTAGGATTTTTGCATTTATGTTCATCAGGAACATTGGTCTGTGGTTTTCTTTTTTTGTTATGTCCTTTCATGGTTTTGCTATTAGGTTGACACTGGTTTCATGGAATGATTTAGGGAGGATTCCCTCTTTCTCTGTCTTTTAGAGTAGTGTCAATAAGATTGGCACTAATTCTGCTTTGAATGTCTCGTAGAATTCAGCTGTGAATCTGTCTACCTCTGGACTTTTTTTGTTCGTAACTTTTTAAGCACCATTTTAATCTCGCCTCTTGTTACTGGTCTGCTCAACATTTCTATTTTTTTCTGTTTTAATCTAGGAGGGTCTTATATTTCCAGGAATTTATCCCTCTCCTCTTTATGTGTGTAAAGTTGTTCATAGCAGCCTTGAATGCTTTTTTTGTATTTCTATAGTATTGACTGTAATATCTCCCATTTCATTTCTAATTGAGCTTATTTGGATCCTCTCTCTTCTTGATTAATCTGACTAATGGACTATCAATTATATTTATCTTTTCAAAGAGCTGGCTTTTTGTTTGTTTTATCTTTTCTGTTTGTTTGTTTGTTTGTTTCAGTTTCATTTAGTTCTGCCCTAATTTTGTTCTTTTGTTTCTTCTGCTAGCTTTGGGTTTTGTTTGTTCTTACTTCTCTAGGTCCTTGAGGTGTAACCTTAGATTGTCTGTTTGTGCTATTTTAGACTTTTTGATATAGGTGTTTGATGCTATGAACTTTCTTTTTAGCACCACTTTTGCTGTATCCCAGATGTTTTGATAGGTTTTGTCACTATTATCATTCAGTTCAGAGTCTTTTAATTTCCATCTTGATTTCATTATTGACTCAATGATCATTCAGGAGCAGATTATTTAATTTCCATGCATTTGCATGGTTTTGAGGGTTCCTTTTCGAATATATTTCCAATTTTATCCCACTGTTGTCTGAGAGAGTACTTGCTATAATTTGATTTTCTTGGATTTTTTTATACTTGTTTTGTGTTCTATCATATAGTCTGTCTTGGAGAATGTTCCATGTGCTGATGAATAGAATGTATATTCTGTAATTTTGGGGTAGAATGTTGTATAAATATCTGTTAAGTTCATTTGATGCATGGTATAGTTTAAGTCCATCTGTCTTGATGACCTGTCTAGTGCTGTCAGTGGAGTACTGAAGTCCCCCAATATTATTGTGTTGCCATCTATCTCATTTCTTGATCTAGTAGTATTTGTTTTATAAATTTGGGAGCTCCAGTGTTAGTGCATATATATTTAGGATTGTGATATTTTCCTTTTAGAGTAGTCCTTTTATCACTATACAATTTCCCTGTATGTCTTTTTAAACCGTGTTTCTTTAAGGTTTGTTTTGTCTGATATAAGAATAGCTGCTCCTGCTTGTTTTGGTGTCCATTTGCATGGAATACCTTTTTCTACCCCTTTACCTTAAGTTTATGTGAGTCCTTATGTGTCAGGTGCGTCTCCTGAAGATAGCAGATACTTGGTTGGTGAATTCCTATTCATTCTGCCATTCTGTATCTTTTAAGTGGAGCATTTAGGCCATTTACATTCATTGTTAGTATTGACATGTGAGGTACTATTCTATTCATCATGCTATTTGTTGCCTGAATACCTTTTTTTTTTTTTTTTTTTCCATTATGTTATTGTTTTATTGCTCCTGTGAGATTTATGCTTTAAGGAAATTCTATTTTGGTGTATTTTAAGGAGTTGTTTCAAGGTTTAGAGCTCCTTGTATCAGTTCTTGTAGTGCTGGCTTAGTAGTGGCAAATTCTCTCAGGATCTGTGTGTCTGAAAAAGATTGTACCTTTCCTTCATTTATGAAGCTTAGTTTCACTGGATACAAAATTCTTGGCTGATAATTGTTTTTTTTTTTAAGGAGGCTAAAGATAGGACACCAATCCCTCCTTGCTTGTAGGGTTTCTGCTTAGAAATTTCCTGTTAATATGATAGGTTTTCCTTTTTAGGTTACCTGATGCTTTTGCCTCACAGCTCTTACAATTTTTTATTTTGCCCTGACTTTAGATAACCTGATGAACTATGTGCCTAGGCAATGATCTTTTTGCAATAAATTTCCTAGATGTTCTTTTAATTCTTGTAGTTGAGTGTTTAGATCTCTATCAAGGCTGGGGAAGAATTCCTTGATTATTCCCTCAATTATCTTTTCTAAACTTTTAGATTTCTCTTCTTCCTCAGGAATACCAATTATTGTTATGTTTGGTTGTTTAACATAATCCCAAACTTCTTGGAGACTTTGTACATTTTTTTTAAAATTCTTTTTTCTTTGTCTTTTTCAGATTGGGTTAATTTGAAAGCCTTGTCTTTGAATTTCTGAATTTTTTTCTTTTCCTTGTTCAATTCTATTGCTGAGACTTTCCAGTGCATTTTGCAATTCTCTATGTGTGTCCTTCATTTCCAGAAGTTGTGATTGGTTTTTATTTGTGCTATCTATTTCACTTGAGGTTTTTTGTTTTTGGTTTTGTTTTTTTGTTTTTTTGTTTTTTGTTTGTTTGTTTGTTTTAATATCCTGTATCATGTTTTTGATTTCTTTAAGCTGAGCTTCACCTTTCTCTGATGCCTTCTTGATTAGCTTAATGGTCAACCTTCTTAATTCTTTTTCTGGCAATTCAGAAATTTCATCTTGGTTTTGATCCACTGCTGGTGAGCTAGTGTAATCTTTTGGGGGTGTTGAAGAACCTTGTTTTGCCATATTACTGGAATTGTTTTTCTGGTTCCTTCTTATTTTGGTAGACTGTATCAGAGGGAAAACCTGGGACTTGAGGGCTGCTGTTCAGATTTTCTTTTTGTCCCATGGGGTGCTCCCTTTATGCAGTGTTCTTTCCTTTCCCTAGGGATGGGGCTTTCTGAGAGCATGTTATTTCTCTTCTGGGTCTAGTCACACAGTCAACCTACCAGGCTCTGGCCTGGTACTGGGGATGTCTGCAAAGAATCTTGTGATATGACTCATCTTCATATCTGTCAGCCATGGATAGCAACGCCTACTCCTGGTGAAGGTAGCTAGGAAGTGAAGTGGCCTCTGGGAGGGTCCTTAAACCTTGTTATGTGCACTGGTTTTGTATCATTTTGCCTCCAGCCAGGAGTTGGTGCTTTCAAGAGCAAATCAGCTTTGGTTGTATAGGAAGATTCAAGCTTGCCCTAGGGTTAGGTGGTGGGTGGGGACATAGAACTTTCAAGGGATTAAGTCCTTTTTCTTGGGCTACCAGGGCAGGCAGAGAAAGATCATCAGGTGGGGGCAGGGTTAGGTGTGTCTGAGCTTAGACTCTCCTTGGGCAGGGGTGGGGGGGGCTTGCTGGTTCTGCTGTGAGAAGTGGAGTTGTGGATCCCAGTCCAATAGAGTTATGTTCCCAGGGGGATTATGGCTGCTTCTGCTACATCACACAGATCACCAAGGAAGTTGGGGAAAGTCGAGAGCCACAGGCCTCACCCAGCTCCCACACAGCCTGTACCCCAAAAGGCTGGTATTACTTTCAGCATGCCCCCACAACAGCACAGTTTATTTCCAGGCAGCTGGTGAACAGGGCTTAGAACTTGCCCCAGGCTGTAAGACTCCCAGCTAAGAAAGCAAACTGACTTACTCTCCCATGGGACAGTTCCTCAGCTGTCCCATGGAGCCTACAGTGGTAATCCATCTCCTTCAAAGGGTCTGTGGATTATCTTGGCTTTCCTGATACCTTCCTTTGGTAGTTCTTAGAGAAAAAGTTCATAATGTAGGTTTCCACATGCTGCTCTGTCCATCCAAGTGGGAGCTGCAAGTTAGTCCTGCCTCCTAACTACCATTTCAAAAGTCACACTAATTACGTTCTTACAGGATATTGATACTCGGGTGCAATAATGTTTCATCTTCATGGATTCTGTCACTGATATTGACCTAGTCGTTTCTGAGAGGATTGATTCAACCTGTTTAAGTGCATGGTTAACAATTCTACTCTTGAAGAACAGTGGGTGTGGCAACAAAATAATGTGTTCTTCTACTCACAGTTTTTCAGAGTCCCAAGTTTTGCTATTTGCCTTTATCTTTCTTTCTTTTCTTAATGCAGCTTTCTTTCTTAGCTTTAGGGGAAGTTGAAAGAAGAAATATTAATGGAATCATGTAAATTAACAGCCACAGACCTAAACAAATACCATCTGTATTCAACCAGGGTTGCTTAAACAAGCTTGAGCACCTAAACTCTCTCTTTCTCCAGAGTGAGCTGGTTGCCAGATATGTTATGGAGAGAGATGTTAGGTGATTGCTTTTCTCAACACTGGTTAAGAGTGTTGGACCTTGGAGCAGATTGTCCCCGTCAGTTTGTGTAATCATTATACATCAGGAATGGTCCTTGGTTTATATACATAGGACCTATTGCCTACTCTTGGTTGTACTATATTAGTACTGACTTGCCCATATAGATTTCTGGTTTTGCCCTGAGGACTAAAAGTGGCTTCCTTCTGGCTACCTCCTGTTATCAGTGGCCTACAGTTTTGTAAGAGAGTCCATTTTGTGTCCTGGAAAACATTAATTTCTTGATAATTGACTCTGATATGATAGCCTGAACTTAATTATGATGAGTCTGAAATATATAAGTCATTTTGAGTAGCTGTTGTCAGTAAAATGTAAAAAAAAAAAAAAAATCAATTACTCTAATTTACTGAGAGAAAAGGTGATGATAGTTTTCACCTTGTAAAAGTAAAGTGCTATTTTTGTATCTTTAATTATTGGAAGCTGTATTTAAAAAGTGCTGGTCTAGATAAAGTGATATTGCTTCAGTAACTGCTTTATTGATTTAAATATGCTTAAAGTGTAAAATCAGTTTTCAGTCCCCTAAACTCTGAAATATTGGTGAGGAGTTTAGAAAAATTATTTCCAATTAAAATACAAAAGAAAAATGGAAAATTCCTTGTATGATTTTATGCAACATAAAATTATGGAGAGAGAAGATATATATTGTTTTAGAGATTTCTATGCTTATAAAATTTTAAGGTAAAAAAATTGTCAATCTTAATTATCTTTCTAACTTGTTTTTATGAAAACTGAAGAATTTTCAAGTAAGACTTCCTTTTGAGAGACTTGTGTCTTAAACAGTATTAAATGATTAAAAACTAAATATGGTTCTTAAAGTTTGTTTATTATGAACAGTTGGGTTCTAAACATTTCTACAATTATAATTATGATATCATTCAATCTCTTTATTGTGCCTTGTGTTATTACATTTTCATTAACATTTGTTTTCTTCCAAAGAGAAGAAAAAACTTTTCCAGCAAATGCACCATTTAATAGTCATATAAAATGTCGATCGACTTCCTTATTTGAAAGTTATTAGTAATTGCTTTCGTATACAAAATCGCAAGTATCACAACCCTGATAAATTATTGCACCATTGTCCCCTTGTAATTATAAATAAACTATTAAGAGAGAGTGAGAGAGAGAAGTAAATCTCTGAAAGATACTTCCTGTATATATGACAGTTTTAAATATGACTTTTATCTACATGTGACACATACTGTTTTATATTTAGTCAAAATATTTATTGCGTTTATTATAAAAAATAAACAGCAAAATATTTACTATGCTTATTAGTTTCTTGATGAGAAGGAAGATAAGGATAAATAGCTTTTTATAAATACAAAAAGTTTTACATCATTTCTTTTAAAACCTTAAGTGCTTTGCTCTCGGTCTTGTATTATTTTCTTTTTTGTGACCAAAAGTTGACTAGACAAGTAAAACCATCTCGGATAGCACGTACGTAAAGGTTATTTAGGCTTTTTTGTGAGAAAGTATAGTGCTCAGTACTGAAGTAACAAATAGGGTTTAAAATTATTTTATTTCTATAGCAGAAAATAGGTTAGTTGCAAAGATTAGTGTTTTCGTTTATTTTTAAATTAATTTCTAAAAATGCTATGTATATATCTTTCTGATCTCTTTCCAGAGTGAAGGAAAGACCTTAGATTGGTTGATTTATTACACAGAAAATCTGGTATAATAAATACTTAATGATTATTTGGTGAATGAATAAATTTGCTGTGAATTTATCCTGTAACAGTAAATCTTTATTTTCTTCATTATTCTATAAGATTCTTACTATATTCATTTCTGTACATCCACTAATTTCATTTGGCTGCTGAAAGATCAGAGAAATATGTGACCTGAACTTTTGACATAATCTGATACCTATTGGACAAAAGTAAGACCTAAGATCTTATTAAAAACCTTGGCACGTGGATCACAAGGTCAGGAGATCGAGACCATCCTGCCTAACATGGTGAAACCCCATCTTTACTAAAAATACAAAAAAATTAGCTGGACATGGTGGCGGGTGCCTGTAGTCCCAGCTACTCCGGAGGCTGACGCAGGAGAATGGCGTGAATCCGGGAGGCGGAGCTTGCAGTGAGCCGAGATGCTACCACTGCACTCCAGCCTGGGCGACAGAGCAAGACTCTGTCTCAAAAATAAAAATAAATTAACTAATTAATTAACCTTGACATCATTGTCATTTTCAAAAAAACTCTGAATTGTTTTCTTGAGAATTTAATGTTTTTGTATTTATATATTTATTTTCTTTAATGTGAACTTGCCCTAATTGAACTTTATTATATTTAAGATATTTAATGAATGTTTATAATTCCACCTATGTATAAGCTACTCAATAACTTGGTAGAAGTAGTACATAAGAAAAGCAGATTTTCAGATTTCTTAATTTTCTAACTAAACTAACTTTTAGAAATTTACTAGAGATTTTCATTATTTGAGTTTTAAATAAATATTTGTTCAAACTATATCCTAGTGTTTGAATAAATGTTATAAGTTAAACTTAGAAGTACTAGATATCAAGATTGAGCAACTTCTTGGTTATATACATTTGTGAAGATTGCGTTTAAGTCATAAAATTTGGGAGTTTAAGGATACTTAATTTTATCCTTTAATATACTCTCTAAATTTATTATTTTATTGAACATCTATGGCATGCAGAAAACTAAACTAGCACTGTAAAGGAAGTGCTTCCAAAAAATTAATTTAGGACATATACAGGTTCTTTTCCTTTTGTGGTATATATAAATTATAATATATTCTAAAGTTCCCTTTTTTGTTCTAATTTTGTCCTGCTAATTTTTTAAGAAGTAAATTCATCTTCAAATCTCTCTCATTTCACACAGTTAGGTGGAATAAAAAGGCCTAGAATCTTAAGATTCAATGCATGGAGCTGGGCGTGGTGGCTCATGCCTGTAATCCCAGCACTTTGGGAAGCCAAGGCTGGTGGATCACTTGGGGTCAGGCGTTCGAGACCAGCCTGACCAACGTGGTGAAACCCCATCTCTACTAAAAATACAAAAATTATCTAGGCGTGGTGGCATATGCCTGTAATCCCAGCTACTCTGGAAGCTGAGACAGGAGAATCACTTGAACCCAGGAGGCAGAGGTTGCAGTGAGCAGAGAGTGCACCACTGCACTCCAGCCTAGGTGACAGAGTAAGACTCTGTCTCAAAAAACAAAACAAAACAAAACAACAACAAAAAAAAACCATACACTTTTACTTATTCTGTTGGTTCTGAACTTAAATCAGAGAGCTTATTAAAATGTTAGGGCCGGGCGTGGTGGCTCACGCTTGTAATCCCAGCACTTTGGGAGGCCGAGGCGGGCGGATCACGAGGTCAGGAGATCGAAACCATCCTGGCTAACACAGTGAAACCCCGTCTCTACAAAAAAAAATAAAAAAATAAATAAATAAATAAAATTAGCCAGGCGTGGTGGCCGGCGCCTGTAGTCCCAGCTACTCTGGAGGCTGAGGCAGGAGAATGGTGGGAACTCGGGAGGCGGAGCTTGCAGTGAGCCCAGATCGCGCTACTGCACTCCAGCCTGGGCAACAGAGCAAGACTGTGTCTCATAATAATAATAATAATAATAAATAAATAAAATAAAATGTTAGGTATGTCGTTTGAGAGAAAATGAAAATTTATGTTTGGAAAATTAGTCTTAAAAATAATAACTTTAGAAAAAAAGTAAATATTAATTCATAACACTAAGTGCAATGAATTTACTACCCTATGTTTTATCAAATGGGGTTTCAGCATCCTTAGCTAATGAAAAAATGATTTTAAATCATGATTTTAAAATCACCCAGGAAATAAAAGTATTATTTGTGAACAAATAAGTTTAACATTGTCAAAATTTAAAGGGGAAGAGTCATGTTTTAAAAACTGGGGAATAAGTGAACGAATACTCATTACAACTTGAGAATACCAGCCTTCTCCCAATTTGCCTCTGGAAGGCTGGCATTCCAGGATTCTAACCTCCAGGAGAAGAATGGCAAATTCTTCTCTGAGAAGGTGAACAGCCCTAATTAAAACAAGAAGTAAAAACAAACTGAAAGCAAAAAAAAAGCAAAAAAAAAAAAAACAAAAAAAAACCTGAAGCAAAAAAAACCTGAAAGGTGTTAACACTGAGGTTTTTGCTAATGAAATGGCTGAGCCACAGCATCCAAGATTAGGCTGAGAAGCCCTAGCCATGCCCGGAGAGTTTCTAATCAACTTTTAGTTTCCTAAGGGTGTGGGATAAAAATCAAAGGAGCCCAGGATCAACAGACAATTGAGTCCAATATGAGAGAGAGAGAGAGAAAAGGAAAGGAGCATCTTGGAAGACATACATCATGAAAGGAGAAGAAAACTTTAATCCAACGTTAATAATTTTCAGACAGGACACTGTGTTCATGACATGAGAACATTTAGTGGATTTCTATTTTATAAGTAGTGCATGTGAAAACTGAGTGCTGTTACCTGAAATAAGTAATATGCTTTTTCTTCCATTCTTGCCCCTAATCAATCCACATTCTCTGACCTCATCTACAATTCAATTATACTAATCATACGACATTATGAATTTTGAAGGTCAACAATGTTAAATATTGACAATTTAATATAGTCTGACCTAATACTATTCTCTATTCTTTGTGTTACACACTGTATTGGTCAGACTGTTCTCTTTGCCTTTTTACAAAAATGGACGTTCTTTTTAGAGCAGTTTTTGGTTTACATAAAAATTTTGCTGAAAGCACAGTCTTCATATTACATCCCCCAGGTTCTGCTGTTACTAAATTCTTGCAGTAGTGTGATAGTTTTATTACAACTGATGAAACAATATTGAAACATTATTATTAAATGAACTCCATAATTTACATTAGTGTTTACTCTGTGTTGTAGAGTTCTGTGGGTTTCTACAAATACATAATGTCCTGTATCTCCCATACAGTATCATACCTAGTAATTTTACTGCCTTAAAAAAGCTCTATGCTCTACCTATTCATGCCTCCATCCCTTCCTCTGACCCCTTGGCAATCATGATCTTTTTACTATCTCTGTAGTTTTGCTTTTTCAAGAATATCATACAGTCATACAGTATATAGCTTTTTCAGACTGGCTTTTTGTCCTTAATATGTATGTTCCCCCATGTCTTCCCATAGCTTGATAATGCATTTATTTTATCACTGAATAACACTCCACTTGATGGATGTTCCATAGTTTATCCATTCACCTATTAAAGGGCATCTTGGTTGTTTCTAATTTTGAAAATTATGAATAAAGTTCTTATAAACATTCATGTGCAGGTTTTTTGTCCATATAAATTTTTAACTTATTTGAGTAAATACAAGTGTGATTGTTGCATCGTATGATAAGACTATATTAGCTTCATAAGACACTGCCAGATTGTCTTCTAAAGTGGCTGTACCTTTTGCATTTCCATCAGCAATGAAAGAATCCCTGTTGATTCACATCCTCATCAAGGTTCTTTATTATCAGTGTTTTGGATTTTAGCCATTCTGATAGATATGTACTGGCATTTTTTTATTGTTTTAAAATTGCAATTCCCTGATGGCATATGATTTTGGGCATCTTCTCATATGCTTATTTGCCATCTGTATATCTTCTTTAGTGAGGTGTCTGTTCATATCTTTTTCCCATTTTATATTTTTTTAAAAATCTTATATTTTGGATAAAAGTCCTTTATTTAAAATGTATATGTTTTGAAAATTTATTCTTCCAGTTTTTGGCTTGTCTTTTCATTCTCCTAATAGTGTTTTTCTCAGAGCAGAAGTTTTTAGTTTTAATGAAGAGCAACTTACCAAATTTTTTGCTCATTTGTGTTGTTTTTAGTATTGTATCTAATATTCATTGCAAATGCAAAAATTTGCTCCTAGACTTTCTCCTGTATTATTATCTAAACGTTGTATGGTTTTGTATCTTATATTTAGGTCTATGATCCATTTTGAGTTACTTTTTGTAAAAGATGTAAAGTCTCTGTCTAGGTTCATACTTAGTATTTTTTCGTGTGAATGTCCACTTTTTCTGGAACCATTTTCTTTTTTGAAAAGATTATCCTGTCTCCACTGAAATATTTGTTCCCTTGCCAAAGATCAGTTGACTGTATTTGTGTTGGTCTATTTCTGGGCTCCTTATTCTGTTCCATTAATCGATTTAGCTGATACCACACTGCCTTGATCACTGTAGTTTTATACTTTATAGTTAGTCTTCAAGTAGGGTAGTGTTAGTCCTCTGACTACTTCTTTAGTATTATGTTGACTATTCTGGATCTTTTTTCCTTTCTATATAAACTTTAGAATGTTTATTGATATCCACCAGATAACTTTCTGAGATTTTGACTGGGAATGCATTGTATCTATAGATCAAATTGGGAAGACTTGGCATCTTAAAAAAGTGTTTTTATTCATGAACTTGAAATATTTCTTTGTTTATAGCTTTGATTTATTTCATAAATGTTTCATAGTTTCCCTCATATATCTCTTGTACCTATTTTGTCAAGTTGAAATGTAAATATTTCTATTTTTGCAAGCTAATATAAATGGCATTGTGTTTTAATTTATAAATTCAATTGTTTATTACTGTTATATAGGAAAGCAACTGACTTTTGTGTATATTTTGTATCCTGCAACACTACTATGGATGCTTATTAGTTCCGGAAGGATTTTGTTTCTTTGAAATTTTCTATATAGATAACATGTAATTTTCCAAAAAGAAAATTGTACTTCTCCTTTCCAATTTGTATACCTTTATTTAGTTTTTTATTAACTATTTAGTATTTTATTAACTAGGACTTATACTATTATATAGAATAGTAGTGGTGAGAAGAGACATACATTGCTTGTTCCTGATCTTATGAGAAAAGCATCTCTTGTCTCAACATCAAATATGAGGTTATCTATAGGTTTTTTGTAGATGTTATTTTTCAAGTTGAGGAACTTCCTATTTATTCCTAGTTTGCAGAAAGCTTTTGTTATAAATGGATATGGGTTTTGTCAAATGTTTTTCTGCATATATTGAAATGATCATATGATTTTTTTCCTGACCAAAGCTCTTTATAAATATGTTAATGATAGACATCATTGCAATCACACTAGTGGTATTTACTAGAGACAGAGTCCTTATCTAAGTAATGCTTTTATAGCAGAATGTACCTCTCTGTCAGTGTTGCTAATTGTAAATAAATCTGAAATTATTGATTTATGAAGCATGACTCTCTGGAAATGTCACTTAATTGATGCAATTAGAGTAGTATAAAATGCAAAGCTTTAATGACTGAATAGCTTCCTTTTGTGTATGTAATTCTATGTATGCATCATTTAGAAACCACTCACTTTAAATCTGGGCAAGGGCTCATTGTAATGTGACAAGAAAAGAGAACTGATGCAAATATGCTTTTGACCATATTGCTTGCTGTGCTTTGAGTAACAAAGTTAATTTGTATCTGACCCAGGAATCTCTTTTTCTTTTTGCCAGTATCATGAAATAGTTACCAGCTAACTTACTAGCTTATAGATAGGGTAAAATGAAATGCTGACCCAATACATTTCTACATGACAATAGTTGGCTGGAACTGCATAGCATCTGCTTCTTTCAGTGAATCATATAGTCTCCAGTTTCCCATGGTCCTACTATGAACCACTGTCAATTACTTTTTTTTCTAATTGAGTTTTTATTTTCTTATTGCAATATTAAGAGGCATGATAGAGTAATGGTTAGCACCAAGGACTTAAACTATGATGCCCGTGTTCAAATCTGAATTTCACTACATAAACCTGTATGACTTTAGATAAGTTACTTAAGGTTTATATGGCTCTGTTTCCCCATCTAATAATGGTGATGGATATAATAATAATGCTTTCTTTATAATTACTGTTAAAATTTACCAAGTCCATATGCATAAGTACTAAGGATAGTGCTGGACATATATTACAGTAAAGGTTAACTGTTACTATTATAAATTATGTCCCTATTAAAAATGAGAAAGTAAAAGAGAAATATTTGGGTCACAAACTACAAATAGGATATTATTCATGGCATAGTTCTGTGTGCTTATGCAAAGTGTATCTGTATTGGAGAATTAGTTTAGTAATATTCCAGATGGTTATAGGAAGCTAGAAACGTAATATTACCTGGTTGTCTTTGTGATGTAATTTTTGTAATTATTTTTAGGTTTTATGGAAGTTGGCAATAGAAACCTTAATTCTGAGAGAAAGTAATGGAAACTTAGATGTAATCTCAGCAATGAGAAAGGACCACCTTATAGAATATTTAAGCTTTCACAGTATGTTATCTTGACTCTCTTGACTATGTTCTTTTTTAAATGACATACTTTTTGAGGTTAATAGATCTTTTATATGCCTAGTAGAGAGTTTATTGTGACCTATATAATTCATTAGATCTGGTAACATAAACTTTCTGCTTTTAACATTAACCTGTAGGAAAAAATACATAGAGTAGACAAATATCAACCAGACATGTCTGTATTACAGAAATACTGCGGAAATGGTCCTAAACATTTTCAATAATATTGCTTATTAGTAGTAATCATTTAGAATGATAGTAATTGATATAAATGTTTCTTACTCATGACTGCTTGACTCAGATTGGATAGTTGATTATATTAGCAGAACTAACACTGCAAATACTAAACTGGTAACAGTGTTGTGTGCAGATCATTATGTGATTGTATTGTTACATCACAGAAGAAAAAGACAGACATCAACAGAACATAAAAATACATTAAATAAACAATAATGAATAATGTTAGAGCATCCCTGCCACACCTAGAAAATCTATTTTAAATAATCTTCACGTAATGCTATTTTAACACATAAATTGAGTTTCTAAAATGAATATGATAACTGCCAATTTGATTAAAAACAAAAGTCATGCCTTTTGTAAAATGCTGAATTGCTTACACAATTAGTTCCAATTGAAAAGAAACAGTTTCTCCTATTGTGCTATCATTTACTATAAAAATGGAGAATTAAAAAATTAAATTCTGAATGTACAGTGCCAATTAACCAATATATAGATAATCTAGTGACATCAGTCACAGCTTAATTTTAAAAATTTTTCTATATTTTGGGCACTGAAAATGGCTATAAAATCAGGCTTCACTGATACCTACCATAGCACAGAATTTTTCCCATAAATGCTGGTTTTTTTGTACTAACTAGAACACATCCTGAAATATTTTAATAAATTTTTTTCTTGTTCTATATCAAACATGAAATGAACCTCTTCACCTCTGAGGTCAGAGTTACTACTCATTTAAACACTCAACATTATTCAAAATTTATATTTTATGGTTAAGAAAAATTATTTTCTTAGACTTTTCACTTTTAAAAAAATTTTCTTCATCACTAATGGGTTTCTTTTTACATCTGTATTTCACCAGGAAATTCAGTTTTAATAATTACTGTATTACCACATATGCAGTTGGAATTGAAATGCAGATTCCAACAGCTTAAAATGAGTAATGCAAATATATGCTTGAATAAAATCACAAATAACATAAATCAAAAATCATATATTTTTATAAATTTTCAAAATAATTAGAACTTTATATGGTTAATTCATTAAAGCCAAATTCCTATTTTAGTTGTTTCTTCCTTTCTATTATTAGCTGAGTAGGATATGATCTTGGAGGTGAAGAAGGCATAAATAAATGCAACATATTTTATATATTGTTATTACTCAGGTCTTCATGGGTAATATAGCGTAATGGTTAAGAATTTACCTTTTCTGGTAAGACAGACAAAGGAGGTCCACCTGGCTCTTCCATTTCTTCTGACCCTACTCATATCCACAGAATTTGAGAACTGAGCTCCAGATTCCTCACCTTTAAAATGGGCATGATAATAGTATCTATTCCTGTGACACTATGGGTTATGACAAAAGTATCTGGGTTGCATGGTGCATGGTAAGTGCTGATTACATTAATACTTTTTTTTTTAATAATCAGTAGGTACCATTTGAAGAAAGGAGACATTTGAATATGTCTACCCTAAACTATTAATGAATAATTTGAATTTGATTGTACTTACATATAGTTTTTAAATGTTTTGTGTGCTCATTTTATTCTTACTAAGTGGATCCTTTAGTTTCTCTTCAATGTTAGTAGAGAAATCTGTAATTTAATGTACATCTATTAATTAGCTGTATATGCTCATTACTGGCCTGATTTCATAGTGATCCCAATTAGAAAACTGAAAAAATCCTCTAAGTGTAAATTCTAAATCATGTGTTAAAATACATGTGATTAAAATGAACTTGGATATTTTTGTTGAAGCATATATTTCCTTGTAGCAGTTTTTTTTTTTTTTTTTTTTTTTTTTTTTTCTGCTGGTATATTCACACATATAATTACTAACATCTACAAAACATTTAAAGAAACAAGTATATAGCTTTTTTTTTTCCCAAAGAACAGTATTTAATGATGTATATATAGGTTTTTCATAATTAAAAAAATTTATACATGCAATTTGAATGAGAACTACAACAATCTCCTAATCGTAAAAATACCTATGCTAAGAGTAGGCTCAGTTGCATATAAAATCAAAATAAAAGTAACTATAGAAATGTCTTCTTCTCTTGTAACAAGAAGTAGGGAGCTTAAGGCTCATATGGAGGCTCCATGAAGTCACCAGCATCATGGGCTTCAGCCAGCTCACCATTTAGGAAGCCTGCTCATGTGTCTTCACCCTTCTGGTTCAAGATGGCTATTCTAGACATAACATCTAAGTTCTATATGTCAGGAGGGAGAGAAAGGAAAGGGTAGCTCTTATCCTTTTGAAGGAAATAATCCCAAATTTGCCATAAAAGTTATTTTTGTAATTGGATAGTGATTTTCTTTACTTGCTAATGGCCAGTACTTAGAGATCCATAGCCACCTTCAGCTGTAAAGGGCCCAGTTAAAAGCTGGAATATTAAAATTAGCAGTCTCTGCCATATAGGTTTTGGAGAATACAGGTACACATTCAAAAGTGTTGCAGACATCTATTAAATCTGGGTTTATAAACTATTAGAAATTGGTCAGGCTGTTACAACCCAGTCATTTGTTTTTCATGATTAAATTGTTATAATAGCTATAATTGGTTCTGCATCATCTGCTAAGAAAATGGTAGAGCTATTAAAAAACAGTAAGTGCCATGTCATACTACTCAACTGTTCAATACATCAAACCATTTTAGAATTCTTTTAAAGTATTTTTACTGAACAGGTAACAATCTTCAGTTTCAAAGAACATTTTATGTTTTATCAGCAGATAGTGCCTGACTGTCCATTAGGAGTATTGCTTTAGGACAATATTTATATTGAGTAAAATACTTCAGTAATTGACTTTAAAGTAATTTTTTTTACCTCATACTTTTAATTTTGAAAAAACAAAAAGTAACAACTATGAATATAAATTTGTTAAGGCTTTAAATTGACATAGCTATCTAATTCAGAAAGTTGTTCATATGAGTTACCATCTGCCTGTTCTTACTCTCTGATTAAAGTAGAAGTCATCAGAGAGTTTAAAAATGCAGGTTTTTGTCTCTTCTGGTTATAAGTGAAACAAGTCATTTGTGTTGGGATTTAGGAACCTTGTGGCAGTGCAGCTAATGATTTAAATTAAATTAATTTATCAAGGCATAGAATTTTAGAATTCATGGAAACGTTTGAGAATACATCCTCCAATGTTGTCATTTTATAGTTGAGGCACTGAGGTCTGGAAACTTTAAGTGACTTGGTAAGGTCATATTAATGAGTTAGTGGCAGTACTGAAACCAAGACAAGGGTTTTACTGCCTTTTAATCTAATGCATCTTGCCCATACTCCCTCCACCCACCCACCCTTCCTTCTTTCCTTCCTTCCTTCCTTCCTTCCTTCCTTCCTTCCTTCCTTCCTTCCTTCCTTCCTTCCTTCCTTCCCTCCTTCCTTCCTTCCAACTCTGTTTTCTGCATTTTAGTAGTATTAGCATAAAAATAGTTGTGTATCACACAGGTTTCAGATGTGGAAAAAGAAAATCAATTTGTTTGGGCAAAAATTAATTTAGTACAGGGAATAAGGTGCTTATTATCTTGTTGGAAAAATTGATGTGGGGAACTCCAGGATGGGTTTTCAGAAATAACTTGCAAAACACCATGATATAGTCCAGCAGAGGAGCTGAGGCTGCTGCCACACATTTTCACATTTTTAAAACTAGTGACTGGAATCTGAAATAGCTGGTAGGTAAGCTACTATCACTAACTTCATAACTGTTGTTTGACATGCATAAAGCTACTGAATAGTCTCGAATTGTACAGCAGAAAACTACATGTATCAACTATGTGTGCCAGCAGAGCTAACCAAAGAAAAATGTATATACTATATATATACACACTATATATACTATATATACTGCGTATATATATATACACTATATGTACATATACTATATATATACTATATATAGTGTATATATATACACACACAGAAAATAATGGCCTGTGTATATATATACACACACACAATAATAGCCTGTATATATATAGTATATACTATACATACGACTAAAGATACAAAAATTAGCCAGGTGTGGTGGCCTGCACCTGTTGTCCCAGCTGCTTAGGAGGCTGAGGCAGGAGAATTGCTTGAACCTGGGAGGTGGAGATTGTGGTGAGCCGAGATCGCGCCATTGCACTCCAGCCTGGGCAACAAGAGCAAAACTTCACCTCAAAATAAAAATAAAAATAATATATACCCAAAGGATTATAAATCATGCTGCTATAAAGACACATGCACACGGATGTTTATTGCGTCACTATTCACAATAGCAAAGACTTGGAATCAACCCAAATGTCCATCAGTGACAGACTGGATTAAGAAAATGTGGCACATATACACCATGGAATACTATGCAGCCATAAAAAAGGATGAGTTTGTGTCCTTTGTAGGGACATGGATGCAGCTGGAAACCATCATTCTTAGCAAACTATCGCAAGAACAGAAAACCAAACACCGCATGTTCTCACTCATAGGTGGGAACTGAACAATGAGATCACTTGGACTCGGGAAGGGGAACATCACACACCGGGGCTTATCATGGGGAGGGGGGAGGGGGGAGGGATTGCACTGGGAGTTATACCTGATGTAAATGAGGAGTTGATGTGTGCTGACGAGTTGATGGGTGCAGCACACCAACATGGCACAAGTATACATATGTAACAAACCTGCATGTTATACACATGTACCCTAGAACTTAAAGTATAATAATAATAATAATAAATAAATTTAAAAAAATAAAATAAAAACGAAAGAATGTATACTTCAATATTATCAACATATACTTGGTACAGTTGAGGTCAAAAGAGATTGCATGGCTTTACCTTAGGTAATAATGGTTAGTAAGAGGCACTATAGAGGGTCAAACTAAAGATTTCATCCCTCAAATGTTTTTTTATTGTGCCCTGTTTCCCCTACATGTATTATAGTTATTAATATGGTAAGAATTTTATGTAACATTTTAATTTCAGGACTTAGATCAAAATTATTGGGAAAATACATATTTTGAATATGAATAATGATTACTTGCTTTGGTTAATCTCTAAAACTGGCAGTAATGTCATCAATAGCAATGCAATGCTTTGTGGTTTTAGGCAACTGGCATTTGAATCTAGGGAAATTCGAGTGTTCATGCATTCTAGAACTCTGAAAATGTTTCAGGGTTTGATTGCAGAGAGGATTCAGCCCATCTTTTTTTTTTTTTTTTTTTAACATGCTATTCTGTTTAACAGTGAGGAAAAATTCAGTTTGGGCTCCAGAAAATTTTACATGGAATAAACATACCCACATGATCATTGCTTTAGCGCTTTGGATTATTTTGACCAATTTACTGCTCTTTCGTATCAGGTTTCCAAATACCACCTAGAGTTCTACTTCCTCATATTCTGAATATTATGAATCACATTTAAAATTTACAATATCCCGGAAATAATACATTTCCCAATTTTTTACTTTTGTTTCTTCTCTTTTTCTTCTCTTTTTTCACTATCATCAATGACTCAAAAAATGTTTGAACCTCTGTTATGTGAAGTAACTATTACTCTCACTCCTGCCCTCAAAAGAGCTTTTGATCTGATTAGAGGGACTGTATACACACTTGCATGGAGTAGTTAAGAGGAAAAAAGAAGGCTTGAATGGTAAGTAGTAGAGAAGATCAGAGAAGGGAGAGATCACTAGTGAGTGCTTAAGGCTGGTAACAAATTTCAGAGAATATTTCGGTCTAGACTTGAAGGATACATTATAATATGCATAATTTGTGTTAAACCCTTTAGGTCAATGATAGATCCCAATGGCCATTTTAGGTAAATCTGTGATAAACTGCTTGACATTTTTAATTTATGGTAATATAAATCATCTTTTAAAGAAAAATTAAATTTAAAACATAAAATGAGAAATTTCATTGCAATGATATAAACCACTTACAAAAAGATACACTTAGAATACATACATATATATAGCAAAATGCCAGAAATATTTTATACACCAGAGTAAAGATATAAGATGTGATAGAAAAATCACATATGTTTCTGAATTTTTATTCTTTTCATATTTAATTATGGGACATTGCCAATGCAGAAAAAAACAATATAAAGCCCCATATTATTTAATTTAATCCTGGTAAAAAATATAACTGAAGCCAGAGGCTACAAGCCTCAGCTGACAATTTAATGAAGACTTTTGAAAGAAGGGGAGATTCTGGGTGCTTTGGGAAGACAAGCCCTGAGTGAATAATTACATCAGTTTAGACAAAGAAAAGGTCAACAAATACTTATACATTAGTTACTAAAATATTTGTTAAATATGTGTTTATTTTTTATCTAATTATAATGAATTTGAATTTTTCTATAAATCCATTTGCTGTGAAGGCAAAAGATCTTTTCAGTAATAATTGAAACATTTATTTTTTTAAAGTTCTAACGGCTGTTGACTTGTTTCCATGAACCCATAAATATTCTCTATAGACAACCATATGCTAAAATGTTTGTTGTGGGATACCTACTTTTTGTTTAAAATTGTAAGTGCTGTTGTTCATTGGATGCAAATTTTACCCACCACGCTTGTAACATCAACTGTAAAATCACTGACATTGTTTCCCATAATTTTCTTAGTATATATGTGATTTGAGTTTGCTTGTTAGCAGTTTGCATCAGGGTTTTCTCCCTACAGGCTTATTTATAAAAATCTAATGCTTCTAATGCATTCACTTCTGGAAAGCAGCACAAGTGTACCTTTTTCTCAGATATTAGGATGTGTTGTACACAATGTAGGTCATCACTCAGGTTCAGGGCAGGAATCTGCTGCTAACATAAAGGGAACTGGGGAAGTTCAAAAAGCCAGTGACTTCCTGATTTTAAAAACAGCACATAGAAGGAAGTAACAAGAAGCCTCCAACTGCCTTTTCTTTTGGATTTTAATGTGAATTTTACATTCTATTGTTGTCTTACAGTCAATATTATCATGAGCCTTCCTGTGACAAGAGAAGATAATGCTCTCCTTCCCCTTGGCAGTTAAATGCATACTGATCTCCTCGGGATAAACTCGGTCATGTTCTCCTGAGATGCACCCCTAAAATTCCTTTCCTTTGACCCTATATGTCTTAATACTTCTTGAAAGTTTCACTGTATTA
The DNA here is from genome assembly GCF_008728515.1 of Papio anubis. Taxonomy (NCBI): domain Eukaryota; kingdom Metazoa; phylum Chordata; class Mammalia; order Primates; family Cercopithecidae; genus Papio; species Papio anubis. The sequence continues at coordinate 125,086 of NW_022164268.1, forward strand.
CTATCTTATGTCATAGCTATTTGTGGATATATATCCACATAACTCTGCTTACTATATTGGAAGGTTTTTAATTGTTAGCAGATAGCTTGCATTAATTTTTACATCCCCTGGAGTTCTTAATACTGATGTAAAGAAAATACTTTAGAATTACTAGTTTGTGGCCAGGTACGGTGGCTCACGCCTGTCATCCCAGTACTTTGGGAGACTGAGGCGGGCAGATCACCTGAGGTCGGGAGTTCGAGACCAGCCTGACCAACATGGAGAAACCCTGTCTCTACTTAAACAGTTACAAAAATTAGCTGGGTGTGGTGGTGCATCATGCCTGTAATCCTAGCTACTTGGGAGGCTGAGGCAGGAGAATCACTTGAACCCAGGAGGCAGAGGTTGCAGTGAGCCAAGATTGTGCCATTGTACTCCAGCTGGGGCAACAAGAGTGAAACTCTGTCTTAAAAAAAAAAAAAAAAAAAAAAAAGAATTACTAGTTTGTGTGAAAAATTTAACTTTTTTGAGACAGTGTTTTACAATGTAAAATGGAAATGAAAACCTATTGTTTAGTTTTTTTGTGACAATCAAAATAATTGAAAATACCTTATAGTGCCTGGCATATAGTATAGCAGGAGAAACAGCAGCAACAGAAATAATAGTAATGACAATAATAGTAGTAGTACCAGCAGCAGCAAAAGCAATTGCTATTGGATAGAGTTTTTATTTTTTAATGTTTTAAAGAATATATTTTCACACTTTAGTTTTTAGGAATATAGCAATAATGAAAAATTTGTTCAGGGTTTTCTTTGTGTGAGGCCGCTGGTCTAAGTTCTCCTCATAACAATCCTAAGAGATAGGTGCTGTTACCATGCCCACTTACATATGTTGAACTTGAAGCACAGAGAATTTTAGTAATTTTTTCAAGTCCATGTAGGTGACAAAGTAACAAAGTAAGGTTTCAGCCTCCGTTAGTCCAACTCCTCCAGAGGCCATCTGACACTAAATGAGTACTCAATAAGCATTCATTGAATGATTGATCTCTGCATGTTTTCAAATTATGTATTTGACTTTACTCTTTTAATTTCTTTCTATATTTACAGTCTTACACTATACATTTAGTTGTTTTGTGGAGAATAACTAGTGCAACACAAAAACAAGATGCATAGTTTGTTGCCAAAAGGCATTATTGCTTTATTGCTGGGAAGCACTGTTATCACACAATGCAAAATTTAAAAAATGTTAGTGGTAAATATGAGGCCTACATATGTAAGTTTATAAGTATGTAGCCATATATTGCTGTTGCTTGTATAATCCACCCAAGAATATCAGTCTCCTTGCTTTTCAGTCACATTTCCTATCTAAATATTGGTAGATATGTGTGACATGAACTAGGAGAGCAAAATATGTGAGATGTTACAAAAATATTATTTGCTTTTCTAGTGGAATCCTTTGATCTTTTTTTAAAATCTCAATTGAGTCCATTTTTAGAAAAGCCGAAAATGAGAGGTTGGGGTATTGTATCTATTGTTTGGCCTTATTACAGTCATTAACTGTAGTCAAGGTGCCTTTCAGGATGAGAGGATGATAGATAGACCACATTCTCACGATCGCTTTCACTGTCACGGAGAACAAAAGTCAGGGAGGTGGGAGGTAGCAGAAGACAGAGTGCAGTGGGATACAGGTGCACCTTTTCCAGAGAAGAGCAAGATGAATGTTCCCATTGTCACAGCTCCCTGCATTTCCTTAGTCGTTAGTATGACAGGTCTGTTATTGATGACATGACATGGGACCTGTTGTGAAGCTTCATTCCCCTTCTTTGAAGCTACTCCTGTGTCCTTTAAACAGTATATGGTTATCTAATGTGTCAGTACATCTGCCTTCATATCCCAATCTAAGCTATCTTGGTAATGACAGAAAATCACACCACTTGTAAAAAGGGAAGATGATATTAAAGTTTCATAGCTGTGTTAACTGCAATTCTTAGCAGTGGTTTCTTATGTAATAATAGGCAAGGTCAAGAATAAATTTATCTGAGTAAGAGAAAATAGCATAATTTGAGCTCTCAATCTGCTGCAAAAGAATGCTTTGTAGTCTAAAGCTCATCATTTTACTTATATGCTTTCTCCAGTTGCACTATTGAGATTAAGAGTTTCAAAGTTCTGTTTCAAGAAGTACTGCATGATATAGATCATTTGAATGGATCATTTAAATTAACTACTTGAGAAAAATAACTGAATGTCCAAATCGTGACCAACCACTATTGATTCCATTTTAATAATTATTTGAAAATTATGGAATCTTTTGGGAACTGCTAGGAAATATATTTGGTTTTAATTATATATTTAGGCTTATTTTATAATCACTTATTAGTTAATCAATATTGTCCCACTGAGAATGTATGGGGAAGATCACTCTGAGAAACCACAGAGGTGCAGCATATGTACCATTACAGGAAATACATGTTAATAATTTATAATTTGAATCCTTAAGATTGAAACTTTATTGCTCATCAAAAAATGTTATCAACAATTTAATGAAGTTTCTTTTTCTTGGATAGGTTTTTTAAAAATTATACTTATAATTTTTTTAAAAAAGGATACCTTTTAACCTTTGTTAGGAATATAGCAATAATAAAAAAAATGTGCTTTTCAGAGCAATTATCTATAATGAGAAGCCCTTCACATTGGGAATAAATCCAATTTGTTATATATTAGATTTGGCTGCTGCACATGTAGAGTTGCTTTACTGTAACTCTTTTAATATGTATAACCTCATTAGCATTATAATGACTTCATGCTGAAACTTGATGCAATAAACTTTCAAAGAAAAAGTTAAAATAAAAATAAAAATAGAGCAGAACATCAGTGGTGATGCAATTCTAAGCTACATTTTGTCAGTACATTACTGGTTTCCTTATTATTCTCTAAACTATACCCCCATGTTTGATTCTACAAGATTATGTCTTCAGTAGAAGCACTATTAGTCACTTCCTTCATACATATGCCTAACTTTTAATATGTTGGGTATGAGACTATAACATATAACATCCATCTGACATCCAGGTAACCTTTGGGAGTCCCAAAAATATACATGAGAATATATATTTTTGCAGACTTATTAGGTCAGAGTTTGTGAAGTATTACCTTAATGAAAATAAACTCAGCCATCAGAATGTTTGAAAACATCCTTAAAATACATTTGGCTAGTCTCTTCTCTATTTGCCAAGTATACATTTTCTTCCCTTTGTTTCTGAAATGTGACATCTTCCTGTTTTTTTTTTTTTGTTTTTTTTTTTTTTACCTCTGGATCGTTGTTTATGTCCTCTGTAATATGTCTGTCTTCTTTACCTGCTGCTTAATGCCAGCCTATGACTATTCCTCAGAATTCTGCCCTGTCCTATTTTCTTCTCAAGTGTTATACCTTTATTATCAGTTTTATACCACGTAATCCAAACAAACAAACAAACAAACACATTTTTATATAATTTCATTCTTCTTATGAGGATTGGATGTTTCTGGTCTACTAAGATCGGCTTCAGAATGACCTGCTGATAATGTCAACTCTGCTTCCTCCATTAAATCTACTCTATCTTCCCACACATTAGTTCAAATTAGACATCTTGATATCAACTTTAATTTATTTTCTTTCCTCCCTCCCTCCCTCCCTCCCTTCCTTCCTTCCTTCCTTCCTTCATTTCTTCTTTTATTCTTTGACCATGTTCTCATTTCTGTTGACCACTAAGCCCTGTGAATTCAGTCTTTACAGCTATTCTTGATTTCATGCTATTCTTTCTATTCTCAGAGCCATTTTTAATCTTTTACCTGGGTTACTGCACAGACTTTTCATTCTGTTACAGATTTCTCCATCTGGCAGTCACAGTTATCTTCCTAAGCCATAGATTTGGTCATTTCGCTCTTCATTAAATGACATTTGTATTAGATCCAATATGGTTAATTCCAAATTCCTTAGTATAGCCATCAGGATGTTTCACAGTCTGGCCACTTGTCTATCTTTCCAATCTCATTTCCTAACAATTTCCTATGAAAGACTGCTGGCTAATTCTAGAATATGGTATCTGTCTCTGTGTCTATCTTCCTTTATTTTGGCTTTGACTGTTGCCTTGAATACCTTCACCTGACACTCTTCTCATTCTTCAGTGCAGTCCTCAAATACTCATTATATATTGTTTTTTAATATATTTAATTAGTTATGTGAATTGACTCATACTATAAATACACTTTTGCAGTTGCCTCTTTTGAGGCAATATTTTTGAGATATAGTCATGTCAAAACATGTAGATTTTATTAATTTACATTATTGATAATAATATCCTATTATATAAATAATTCACTGTTTTCTGTTCTACTGAGGGACAAATAGATTATTTTAACTTTTTTCTTTTGTGTAGAAAATGCTGCAATGAGCAATCTTGCCATTGTATCTTTGAGCATATGTGCACAATTCATTAAGTAATTAATGAATTAGTTTCAAATGACTAACCTGGGAACCTGTGGAGAGTAATGAGAGAATGGCAAAATGTAGACACCTGCCATCATTTTTCAAATTTTCTTACTTAAAATGTCCTTGTGTGAAGTATGACAATGTCAAAATACCCAGGTTATGCTTGGTTTGGCATGTAGTTATATGATGCAAATAAATGTAAGGAAGGATGGGTTTGAAAAAAAATATCTTAATATAAGTTTTTTTGGTGCCATATTAAAGTGTGAGATACCATCTTACCCAACTCTCATTAACATGCCTTACCTGCAGGTAAAAATACAAAATTTGGACAGGAAATCCACAGCTTTCTTTGTTCTAAATTATGGAGATAAATTAGTACTTTGGGAATCATTCCTTCCTTACAAATCAAATTGTTTTAACCTCAAGTCTTGTTAGACACTTGCTTGAAAACTACACTAGGTCCTACTGCTCCAACTGCCACAAAATACAAAAAAGTGAGCAATTGCATCTATAAGTTTATTCTTCTTTATTTATGTTTTTGTAGCCTTAAAAATGTTTTTTGAAGTATTTTAGTTATTGAAATACACTGAATTAAACTGAAGCACTATTGCATATTGTCATGGTCCTTTCGTTTTACTTTGTATGAGAATTGCCTGAGGAAAAAAGTTTATATTTCTAGTTTCCACTGTGGATGATACTGATTCAGTAGTTTGGGGATATTTATTTTTAATTTTTAACTTCCTTTATTTACCACAACTACCACCACCAAAGTGTGCACTGGAAACTGACTGCTTTAGAAACATAGGTTGGGGGCAAGAAATGGGATGGTGGTGGTGGTGATAGTGGAGGTAGTCACGATGATGTCAGTGATGGTGATAATGGTGGTGGTAGTGGTAACTATAAAGGTGGTTGGACTAATGGTGATTTAGGAGGTGGTGTTTCTGGTGGTGGATGAAATGAGCTGGCATAGTTGAGGTCTCTGGAATCTTGAGTTAGAATCCCAGCTCCAATAATATCTTTATGATCAGATTAGTTAACCTCTTTAAACTTTAGGCTTCTTGCTTATGTAACAGATATAATAATTTACCAAGTTCACAAGGCTTACCACAATACTTGCCCTCTAGTAAGTACACAATAAATGTCAATTGTTCTAAAGTGGCTTTGTTCTTTTCCCTGATTTTGTAAACAACAGTTTGAGGATGGATTATCTATGGAAGAATATAAATATGTTTGAAACACAAGGTCTCTGAAACTCATAAACAAAAGCCAAGAAATATTTGGGCATCTTCTTATCTAATTTCTGTATATATTACTTATTGATCCTTTAACATCAGAAAATCTAAAAGGCATTTCTTAAGGAAGTATTATTTATTAGGTGTCTGTTTTTTGTCCTGAATGAGAATCAATGAGAGAGTTACATGGTAACATTGCACGTTCTGGGAACTGAATTTCATCTTTTCTTGCCACTCTATAACTGATGGCAGTGGTGGGCGTGCCATCTGGAGAGGCCACTGCCATGATGCTGGCTGTAGTGCAGGAGGAACGGCAGGGGATGCATGCTTCATAGAGCCAGTGGGAGGCAGGAACAGGTGGAAGCTCTGACCCCTTCTTAGTTTGCAGGGTTGGAATCTTATGCTCCCTGGGTGCAGCTGCAGCCACCTAAGCTGTGGCTGTGGATCTGGGAATTTCTGTGCTCTCAGGGACTGGGAGCAGGCAGGGGCCCTGCCCTCTGGTTACAACTGCAGCCACCCATGCAGTTGCTGCAGACATAGGCGTCTCTGCACTCCTGGGGCCCAGGAAGGCCTCCCCTACCCCCACAGGCTTGGAAGGGCCTGCTTCAGCTGCTTGGCCTATCTCTGCTCCCGGTATGTACCTGCATCAATCTTGGAGCAAAGTTGAGGCCGAGCCTGGGCACTGTCTCAATCTAGCTGGGTGTGTGCATGCTTGGGGCAGTGATAACATTGCCACCCCCCTGCCACCTCAGCCTCCTCCAGACTTTGGGCACCAATGAGCATGGGAGGGAAGCTGACGGAGTGCTGAGGGCAGCTCAGTGCTGGCCTGCAGGTACCCCTCAACATGAACAGCCTGGGCACCATGAACAGTGCCAGGAGGCAGATAGGCCCTGGCTGGAAAAAGGTGGGTCCCTGGTGGTCTAGCCTGAAGCCTAGGGGCCAGGATGCCAGCCCTGTGGACTGGAGTAAGAACTTATAGTACTTTTTCTAGGCCCACCCATGGCTGCCCATGGACCAATAGCATGTAATTCCTCTCCTCTGATGCCCATAAAAACCTCGGACTCAGCCAGACTCAAAAAGACGACAGGACAACCAGCTGCAGAGGGGAGCTACCCACCCCAGGGTCTCCTGTTGGCTGAGAGCTGAACCCTTGTTGGGACATCCTTGCTGCAGAAAGGAGCTACCCACTGTTGGTCTCCTCTGAGCTGCTCAATAAAGCTTCTCTTCACCTTGCCTACCCTCCATTTGTCCCTGTACCTCATTCTTCCTGGGTGTGGGACAAGAACTCGGGAACCGCTGAATGGTGAGGCTGAAAGAGCTGTAACACAAACAGAGCTGAAATACTCCTCTTGCTTGCCATGTTCCAGGCAACAAAGAGAGAAGAGCTGCAGACCTTTGGGGAGCCCAGACCTGGGAGCTCCCCAAGCCAGTGCTGTGACACCCTCATTGGGGCTCTGCAGTTCCTGGCATCTCCAAGCTTCTGGGCACCACCGCATTCCCTGATGCCAGCTGTGGAAACTGCTTACAGTACACCTAGTCCAGCCACAGCCTCTCAGGGAGCCAGCACCCATGCAGGCACCTAGTGCTATCGACCCTGCAGCAGCCAGCTTCCCTGCCTGTGTGCAGTGGCTGGACCCCATGCTTGCTCACTCACACACCCCTCACCACTCTGCTTGTCCTTGGCAGGCATGGGATCCAGGCCAGTAGCACAAACCAAGTGCAGCCTGCCAGGCCAAGTGGGCCCAGCAGGCCTGAGCAAAACTTGGGCAAAGGCATCACTGGCCACAGAGGTTTCTGGCTGGTGAGGCATCACCCCAAGGATCCCATGACATAACTATCCTACTTTATCATAGGAGATACTGAGGTGAAAAATAGAAAGCTTCTTATCAGAAACACACACAATTGAGAACTGTGGAGTACCTCACAAGGAAGCTTCTTAAAAATGCCTTCCCTGAGATGTATCAAACCTATAATCTGGAACTAAAGCTGAAAATCTGACCCTTTAAATGGTGTCTGGTGACTCTGAGATGCATAGTCCATTGGCTATACTTTAATAAACGTACTCTGGAGCTTTAGCACTTACAAGTAACTTAACCTCTGTGAATTTCCTCATCTTTGAAAATGAGAAAGTGTGTGAAGTGCCTGTCTCATATTAGACTGTCATTAATTTTATTCTCCTTGTGAAAGGCAATATGCTTAGTGGCTAAAAGCATGAGCTTTGGAATCAGACAGAAACAAGCTTAAATTGTATTGCTGCCACTGCTGACGTCAGTGACTTTAAGCAATACTTAAGCTCTATATATATAGGTTTCTTATTTGTGAAAGGCAAGTAATAATTGCATCTACATTTTGGGCTTTTGTGAAGATTAAATGAGATAAAGGATAGAAAACACTTGGAAGAAAAGGACTGCTGTATAGTAGTGCTTAGTAAGTTGTACATATCTAAGAACCGTAAAAATTACTCTTATTTTCTATTTTACCATATGAATATGTATGCCATATGTATATATACCTACTGTCACATCATGCATACCATGCATATAAATAACTTTATTTCATGGTATACTATTTTAATAACAATTCAGAAAATTTTGCATGTAGGGTGCATTATATCATCAGTAATTTAAATATTAACATAATGCTTTTGATTATTAACTATAGAATTTGTGTCAAATTTTAAGATTACAAATTCATCATTTGGCAAGGAATTTCTTACTGTTTTAGTTTCATCGCCTTTGCTGGCCATTTGAAATAGCACAGCAGGCCTACAGATAAAAGACTAACTACATATGAAACAGCTCTCGGATATAGTGAAAAGCTTCCAGAAAAGATCCAATGACCCAGAAATGCCTTTGGCATTGGCAATGATTTGTATCTGTTTTTCATGATTATTATTTTCAATATTAGAGTTAAATATGTCTTAAGCTTTTCAATATATATTATTTTTAGAAGTTTTTAATTCAACTATAAAAGATTGGTTTGATAATGGTTAGAGAAGAAATAAATTTCAGAAGCCCTTATAAGCAAGAAAAATTTACTTTTTTGTTATAAAAATGCAATATTTGAAATTGTTGCAATATTTAACAATTGTTGGCTATTTTCTCTTGTAAACAAATTTTAGGATATTTGTTGAATTGAACTAATGATTGCAATATTTTGAATTAGTTTTTGATATCTGTAATTATTTATTTTTTAAATTTTATTTTACTTTTGAAAAATTCCTTTTTCTTTCTCTGTTGTACCAACTCAGATTTTAAAACATGGGTTTATATTTCCAACACAAGCTCATATTAACAATAACAATTATGATAATAGTGACCTACATATAGTGAGTATTAAATATGCTTGGGCATTAAGCTACGACTTCACCAACTTTTTCGGTTTATCATCTCAATAATACTATGAGATAGATACAATTATGATCCCATTTGGTATGATTTACAGTGACAGTACATTTATATGATTACATTATTTAGAATGACAACATGAAATGTTAGTAGGTGCTAAATCAAAAAAGATAAATTTTTCTTGAAGATTTGCATATTAGTTCTATTGTTTTATTTATTTTTAAAATAATTTCAACTTTTATATTCAGGGGGTACATGTGCAGGTTTGTTACATGGATATAGTGTGTGATGTTCAGGTTTGGGGTATAGATCCTGTCACCCAGGTAGTAAACATAATACCCAATAGGTAGTTTTTCTTCTTCTTCTTTTTTTTTTTTTTGAGACCGAGTCTCACTCTGTCGCCCAAGCTGGAGTGCAGTGGCACCATCTCGGCTCACTGCAACCTCTGCCTCCCTGGTTCAAGCGATTCTCCTGTCTTGCCCTCCCGAGTAGCTGGGACTATAGGCATCTGCCACCACACCTGGCTGATTTTTTTTTTTTTTTTTTTTAGTAGAGACGGGGTTTCACCGTGTTAGCCAGGATGGTCTCGATCTCCTGACCTCGTGATCCACCCACCTCGGCCTCCCAAAGTGCTGGGATTAAAGGCGTGAGCAACCACGCCTGGCCCCAATAGATTGTTTTTCAATCCGCAGTCCCCACTTCCTCCCCACTCTAGTAGTTCACAGTGTCTCTTGTTCCCATCTTTATGTCTGTATGTAGTCAATGTTTAGCTCCCACTGATAAATGACAACATGCAGTATTTAGTTTCCTGTTCCTGCATTAATTTGTAGTATTCCATGAAGTATATTACCACATTTTAAAAATCCAGTCCATTGTTAATGGGGACCTAGGTTGATTCCATGTCTTTGCTATTGTGAATAGCATTGCAGTGAATATACAGGTACCTGTGTCTTTTTGGTAGAATGATTTATTTTCCTTTAGATATATACCAATCATCAGATTGCTGGGTTGAATGGTTAATTCTCTTTTAATTTCTTTGAGAAATCTCCAAACTGCTTTCCAGAGTGGCTGAACTAACCCACGGTGTATAAGCATTCCTTTTTGCAACCTCGCCAGCATTTGTTATGTTTGATTCTTTAGTAATAGCCATTTGACTTGTGTGAGATGGTATCTCATTATGGTTTTGATTTGCATTTATCTGACGGTTAGTGATGTGGAGCATTGTTTTCATGTTTGTTGGCACTTGTGTGTCTTCTTTTGAGAAGTGTTTATTCATGTCCTTTGCCCACTTTTTAGTGGTGTTATTTGCTCTTTGTTTATTGATTTAAGTTTCTTATAGAGTCTGGATATTAGACCTTTGACAGATGCATAGTTTGAAAATATTGCATTCTGTAGGTTGTTTGTTTACTCTATTGATTATTTTGCCATGAAAAAACTTTTTAGTTTAATTAAGTGCTACGTGTCAAGGTTCGTAGAACTGATAAATGACTTCAGTAAAGTTTCAGGATACAAAATCAATATACGAAAATCAGTAGAACTTCTGTACCCCAATAATGTTCAGGCTGAGTGAGCCCTCCTTATTCAGTTTTAATTCAAGGCCTTATAATCCACCATTCTTGGCAATGCTTGCCAAAGTTCTGTGGAGACAACTAATACTCGTTCTTGATAGATCAGGCCTAGGAAAATTAACATTGGATTGGGAAAAATAAAGTATGGAACGTAAGTCTAAGTGGAGAAGTTCTTTTTTTTTCTTTTCTGTATCCATGGCCTTTTCTCCCCTATTAATATGACTTATTTTCACTTAAAGTACTTATTATGGAGCGTATTCCCCTTTTAGGAATTAAGATTATAAGAAGTACAGAGAATTTCAGCTATACCCTTTTTTATCTCCATTTGTAGAGATACCATTGATGGCCAATATCCTGTGTCTTCTAATTCAGTGTTCGTAAGTTTTTTGAAATCCTAGGTCGTTCTTCAAACTTTCAGACCGAGACAATATAGCATTGTTTTGATACAATTTATTTTAGGAAAGGATATGATGGGTATGGATTGTGGAAGATTGGCCTGTCACAAAGGCCTTAGGACACAACTATTAATCCTAAAACTATCATGCAGTTCAAATACTGGGATCCTCATTTTATTGATAATGTAATGGGCTCAGAAAGGTTAATTATCTTGCCCAAGTGTATTCATCTCAAAAATGGCAAAGCCAGTTATCTATAGTTCAAAGCCGATTTTTGTGTTTCTTTTGCTTTTTTACTATATTTAACTTTTTCTCTTGTTATAAATTGTTTTCCTAAACTATCAAGAACGATTCTGTATTACCCAGGGAATCACTACTGTATTTGTCCTGGCTATAAGTGCATTTTATCTGGGATTTCTTTTATCATTTAATATTAGTTTGGCATTTAAGTCATTTGTGTCTTGATGGAAACATTTTTTTTTTTTTTTTTTTTTTGTACATCAGTTTTAGAGAATAATCTTCCTATCCTAAAGCATGCTTTTGTTTATTATTATTGACTTAGCCAAGTGTGCTCATTCATACTAGGATTGGGAACCACGAATCTGAACAAACCTTACTAGCTAGAATAAACCTAATAAAATAATATATATACTGATTACTCTATGAAATTATTGTAATTGAAAACATCATCTATCTAAGCTCTTTAATTTCCTAATTTTGTGACTCAAGGCAATTTATTTAACCTTTTGGAGCCTGCATTTCCTCCTCTATAAAACTGTGATAATGACAGTAACCTATTTCTAAAGTTCTTTGGGAATCACATGAGATAATACATATAAACCACTTTGTACCATCCCTGACCCAGACTAAGTGCTCAATAAATCTTACAACCAGATTTTACTTGCCTTGTATGTGAATTGAATGATTATAGCAAAAATCCTAGATCTGGAAATATTGTCATATTTTAGTAGACATATTTCAGTAAAGAGTTATCAAGAAAGAACTCATCCTTTCCCATTCATTCTAGAAAGTGTTTAAGAAGTTTCTAATACAATGTGTCACATTTCCTCTTTAATTCTGATAAGATTGTTGCAGTATTCTGGTTCTAGTCATTGTATGTGATGAAGCATACAATAATTCTTGTCGAGGCAAGAGGGGTATCTTAGTAGTTCAGTTGCTCAATAGCTACAAGGCAAAACATAATTTAATAGATCCGTCAATATAATATAAAGATTCAACTACAAATGTCTCTCTTTTAGGGGGATCATGTCCAAACTACTGACCAAAGGCTGGAAGGAACCATATTGTGATGAATTGTTGCTGAAGTGATAGATGTATTCTGTCCCAAGTTCACAGAACACACACTAGTGCGCTGTAGATTATTTTTCCAGTTATTTTAAAATATGTGTCCCCCAGGTCAACTAAGCTTTAGCAACTCAACTTTTTTTGGCCACTTGCTATTTATTATGTAACAAAAAGGGAGTTATGTCCAATCTCACAGGCAAACTGTTCAGAAGCCCAAAATAGTCATTATTATATCACTGAACTGGTACTGAAACCTACAAGGATTATATAGTGTGCCAAAGCACTTTGCTTTTTCTCTCCTTATTGCACAGACAAAGCTTTATCTGAAATAACTACTTCAAAAATAAAAAGGTCATTTGTTCCCAAGCTTTCCAGCAAGGTTCATGAGCTGACATAAAGTGTGAAAGTGTAAGAACACACTACCATCTGAGAGTCATCTTATAAAAGACTACTTTGCTTTTTTTAATGAAGTAGATCCCGCTCCAGTTCCGTAGGGATCGAAAGTCTATTTTTGTAAATGAAATGATACAACTCCTGAATTAAGCTGTAATTCTATCTCCAGTGCTTTGTAGAAGTTAGTCTAGAGCCTGAATATGCTCAATCCAAGCCAAATAACGATTAAAATGTTACACATGCACTAAAGTTATTTTATTTTTTTACATATATAAATGGCTAATGGGTTTATATTTCTGAGGTACAGTCTCTACAAATCCTCTTTAGTTTCACCCAAATAAAGATATGGAGTCATCTTGGTTCCTGGAGAAGTGATTCCAACAAAAAAATATTGTTTTCATGATCACTTTATTCTCTTAAAAGCTACTGAGGACTTCAAAGAGCTTTTCTTTATATGGATTATACCTATTAATATTTACTGTGGGAATCAAAACAGAGAATTTTTTTTTTAGTATTAATTAATTGTTTTCTCCCCAAAGGAACATGAGATGCCTAACCAAATAAGTAGGGGGAGGCACCTGGGGTAGAAGAGGATAATAGAGACAGAGAACTCTAGGATTTATATTCTTAAATGATATTTCTACAGCATATGCATTTATTTTTCAGTGTTTGCATATATTTCTTTAATACCCTCACTGGCTACAATAGGCCCTGCTATGTTAGATTTTAAATTTAGTACGTATGCCCCATATATATGTGTATGTAATTTTTTAGAGAAAATTTAATTTCTTAGAAAAAGCAGTTTTCTACGCAGATCAAGTACTCTTTGCAGCACAAAGTGTTCCGCTTATGTCCATATCCTCTTAGTCTGGCCTGGTACCCAGTCTCTGCTGGCATCCGTCCTTGTGCGGGAAATGTGACTATTGCTGAGATATCCTTGGCTACTTCCAGCTTTTTGAAGAGTCTAGACTCTTTCAACATAACAGCTGGGATAGTCACTCTACAACTTACCCTGCCCTGAGAGTTGAGGGATCTATTTCCAGGTATTGATCCTTCCACCTATGTCACACTTTCCTGCAGCCTACTAGGCCACGCCTGTCTCTTTACCAAAGTATGACCTATTTTCTGCATATTGTCAAAGCATAAATTATCCTGCTTTATCTTTTAAATGTTTTCAATTGAACTTAATATATTTGGAGCTAGTGTTGTAAAGTTACTAGTGATTCATCTACTGGAGAACAATGACTGAAATTTATTGTACATTTTTCTTTAAGAACACAATCTCAAATTTAAAGATGGCAGGCATGTATCATATTTAATCCTGACACAAGAAACAAAGCACATTATAGTAGATATCTTCAATTTCTTTATTGCTTGAAATATTGACACTCTAATTGTTAGAAAACATACCTGTGAAATGGAAAAAAGGAAGCAGTAAAATCTGGACATTTTTAAAAAATCCATCATCATAGAATTCACCATATTGGAATGGAAAAAAATTAAACAAATCACATATGTTCTTCTTGTAAAATCTCATCATTTTGTGCAAGTCACGTTTTCTGAAGAAGAAGCAGTTTTGACCACGTTTCTCACACAGTCTTCAGTAGTTTACATGGTACCTCTACAAAATGAAGACTAGTAGATGTTCATAGATGTGTTCATGGATGAGATTTTCATTATTTTAGCAAGTTCATTTGGAAATCATGTCTTTGCATAACATTCTGTTTACAAGTGATCTAGTTGACAAGTTTTAGATTTAAATCAGACTCATGGAATACCATAAAAAAAAAATGACTTGAACTGGATTGGCTGGAGTAATACTTTGAGTTCCCATTGAACAATGTTGTAAACCTAAAATCTGTAGGTAAACCACTGTAGTGACCTATTAGTTGAGGAGTAGATATCGGTCAATTCTTGAGCAAGGCAGAATGAGGCAAAGTATCCTAAGGGAGTTCACCACCTGAGACTAGGATCTTCAGGCCCACCCCTCTGTGGGGATTACAAGTAGAGGCCAATATTCCTTCTTTCTAAATATTTTAAAGTTATACATCAAGCTAGTAAACTTCTACATAAAATATTTTATGTCATCCTGCCTTAATAGATATTCCTTTATACTCACCAAAATAAAGAAGAAATATGTGTAAAGTTTTATATGTTAGAGTTGGCATATAGCAAAGATGATGGAATTTAATTACTCTGCCTATCTAAGTGATGATTGGGCAGTAGTATTTGCCTGAGTAATAAAATAAAGATATTTATAATTCAAAGTTACTAGAATTAGCGGCTCAACTTTTTCTTGGCCACTTACTATTTATTATATAACAAAAAGGAAGTTATTTTATTTATTTTTTTATTCTATTAAATTTATTCCATTTATTTTATTCCATTATTCCATTAAATTTATTCCATTTAATTTATTTTTCTACTTATCATTTTGGCAAATCACTAATTATGTTGTTATAATCAATATCTTTCACATAATTTTGTTCTTTTGACAGTAACAATTTAAACTATGATTAAAAAATAAACTGCAGTTGCATTAAAAATGTACCAAATATGGCTGTTTTCAAAATTTTAAATTATGTGTAATAACTCATTAAAATTATTTTTCATGTATAGTTTCAAAAATTTCCTTATAAACTCATTTAAATTATTTATTAAAATTGCAGGGCAAATACAACTTGTAGCTAATTAATATATATAAATTTAATGTAATCTATGGAGCTGAATTTTCATTTAGTAATTTTAAAGTTTAATTAAATCTCATTAAATATTTCCATAAAAATAAAACTATGCACAATGCTAGTATTCAATGTCCATCTAGTTGCCAATCCAAAGAAATAATTTCATGCCATGTGCATGTTATGTCTTATATATTTATATTTAAGAGTAATATGAGCTGTTAATACTCTAAAATGTTCCTGAGCCACCGTGTGATGTGCAACTTTTGTGAAGACCATGCTAATTTGTGGTACACAAAGAGAAGACAGAAGGGGAATGCCCAGTGATACTGAGCAACAATGCCTTGTTATATAAGACTCTACTGCATTTGTCCTAATGGAGAGAAAAGATTTGAGAGGTAATTAATATGCCTTTTCTCTTACTTAAGTAATTACACTACTCAAATCCTTCCCACACTCTGAAGCACATCTCTGTTCAATGTTGTTAGCAGTACATGCCACAGACCTTTGTGGCATTTGAATGGAATCACCTTTTATTTTGAAGACACAAGGAAAGAAATGTGAATGTTTTCCCTTGGGCAAATGGTATTAGTCATGAGTTGATTTGTGTAATGTCGTGAGTTAGGATGTGGCAATACTGAGCACTGCATCCCAAGTTACTGAGATACCCATGTATTCTTTAACACGATTGTCTTTGTAGACTTGAGAAATTCAAGGCCTCTAAGTATAGGGCTTCAGGCAGAGACCCTTCTTGTTTGTGTTTCTATAGGTAGTCCTAAAGATTTGTGTTAATATTACGTGGTTGCTGTGACCACTACTTACAGATCCCTGATCTCATAATATGTTTTAAGATATACATTTATGTAGCTCTTGTGATTACTATCAAATGTGGCATCTTAAAAATATGAAATAACAGTATTACTTAATAATTTAGAACAAAAGGTGTGTCCTAAATTATGTTCTAGCTTTGTATCACAACTTGGTCTTAAAAGTGTCTATATTTGTATATATTTACTTATTTTGTTAAAATATGACAAGGCATTAGGAAGCTACATTAATTTGAAGAATTGTATAATTCCCGAATTTAAGAAAAACTAGCTTGTAATAGTGCAGCAAGATCAGTCATGGATATGCTATTAAAACTGAAACAGGAAATAAATAATTCTGCCAGCTCTTTCAAGTGAATACTTCAAATCTCTTGTTTGGTGCTGTAGGCATTATTAAAATATAGTTATAGTGGGTTTTATATATTTTTGATCTCGATAAACAGTGGAAATGTTTTCTTGGGATTTTATTTCATCTCTTCATCCAAAATAGTAATGAAAAAAATTGACATTAATATGAATCAAGACACTAACCAAAGTGAAAAGTTCTACTTTTGTTTAATAGTTCTATCATATCCTGAAAAGATAAAATACAACAACTTAATTTTAGTGTTATCTATAAAATATGCAAAAGTAGATCCCACTAGAGAGCTTTATTTAGTAAAACTGCTTTAGTTCCCTTCCCACCATTTCTGCACCTCTAATATAGAAAGTCTAGGTCTCCTAAGAGTTCACGAGGCAGTATTATCAGATAATATATAAAAATGTTTGATCATTTTCAGGTGTTTGCTCTTTGGCCAATTCACTATGTTCTAAAAGTTTAAGATTCAACCCTTTAACCACCATAGATTTTCTATATTAGACTAACCATGTTTTATCAGTGAAAATAGCTTCATAATTCATTATAAATGCATACTATATAAAATACATAGTAGAAAGTGAAAATCATTTGTTTCTATCAGCTAGAGATAACCAGGGTTAATGTTTCTCTGTATATTATTCCAGGTTTAGATTTATACTAAAACTATTTATTTTAGCCAACATTGAGTCATACTGAATATGCTGTTCGTTAAACTGCTCTGGTGACAATGATGTATAGTTTTTCATGTACAGTTTTTCATGTCCAATGTATAGATTATATCATTTTTAATCCGTATTTATGTATATTATATCTACCACATCGTTTGATTGTTATGCTATTTATGATTTTTTTTACTATTATAAACAACATTAAGATGAACATTATATGATCAGTTTTTCTGTTGTTGTCTAATGATATAATCATGGAAATACATTCAAGAGATTTTAGTGACTGTCTATTATGTTCTGGCCACTCTTCTCAGTTCTAGGTGGCAGTGAATAAAGCAGACAGAAGCCATTGCTCTTATGCGGCATTTGTTCTAGTGAAGATAACTAACAATAAACAAAATAAATGAGTAAACAAATATGTGGTTAGTACATAGTGATGTGTACTGTGGAGAAAAGGACGCATGGAAGGGTAACAGTAGTGTCAAAGGGTAGAGTTGCAACTGTAAATTGTAAAGAGTGGAAGTGTAATTGCTGGATTGATGCATATCAAACCTTGTGAAACACCTTGGCTTATTATTTCTCAGAAGTCTTTTACCAATTAGATATCCACTAATAATGTGTGAGAGTGTATTTTTCTCAAATTATAAAAAAAAAACTTTGAAAATATAATTTTAATATGCAAAGTCCAAATATTTTAAAATGTGTATTGCTCGGTGATTGATGATGTTCTTTATTTTTTCATGAGTATTGAACATTTGTGCATTTTTAATGTATATTACCAGTTCATGTCATCTGCTCCATGTAGCAGATGCTGTAGATACCTTCCCTTTGTCTGGAGGTGTACCATTTTAATGAGTGCCAGCCAACTTCCAGCATCTCTTTCCTTAAAGATATTCTCCAAAGCTACTCTGCCTTTTCACATAGTAAAACACAAGCACCCTGGAATGAACATTCCATAGGGGCTGCATTGCAGCAATGGCTAGCAGGAGTTGGTGATAAAAACCCGTCTTCCTTCACCCTTGCATTTACATCTCTAAGGCCAGGGTTCTACACCATTTCCCCAAGTTTCCCTGTGGGATCAAACTGTTACCACCTGCAGTGGTAGCCGATATGATAAAGCTCCCTTTATTAGAGGTCTTTCTTCCCTTCGCTATCTCACTTTCCCTCCCCTGCCATTGCTTACAGCACCTCCCACATAAATTACTCACATGTGAATTCTTTTCTTAGGGTCATCCTCTGGACACTAAACACCATTCTCAGACAAGAGTCATTCTACTTGTCCTTAACTGCTACAAACTTTTTCCATTATCAATAACATAATTTTGTCAGTTTCATAACTTAAATATATTTTTCTAGTTTGTCCTTTTTTAAAGGTAGTGTTTTCTTGGAGGGAATTTTTGCATTTTTGTTAGGTCCAATGTATGTAATTGTTTTCTTTATGTTTTCTGGCTTTAGAGTCATTTATTGAAACCCCCCCTTTAAAACATAAAAAATAAATTCTTTTAATACCTTTTAGTACTTCATTGTTTTGTTTTATTTTATTTTACTTTCCATGTGGAGTTTTGGTAGAAGAAGAGAGAAGTAGAGATTCAAGTTTTTTTTTGTTTTTTTTGTTTTTTTTTTTTTTCTTCCATATTGGTAGCTATTTGTTCCACTACTGTTCATTGAGATGTTATATTATATAAAGTCAAAACTAGTCTTTGGATATGTTGTTAAATAACAAAAAATAGACAAATAAGGAAAACTAGTTTATCTTTCTTTACTCATTCTGTGCTGCTACATGGTTCCCTAATACCTGAGTCTGCAATGCCTTTAATACTTGCAACACCTGAGTCCCTAATACCTAATACCTTCCTATAGAAGTGAATCTGATAGTATGTATCTGTCTATCTGTCTATCTATCTATCTATCATCTATCAATCATCTATCTATCTATCAATCATCTATCTGTCTAATCACTTTGTTAATTTAGGTTACCTTATTACCAAGATCTCTACTTTTGTTTACATATTTAAATTTAACTCCTACTGTTGAAAAAATTTCTATCTCCTACTAAAGGTATATGAGGAATCACTGCATTACATTTGGAAAAAACTCCTCTCTTAGCACCCAGTAACTCATACCAAACAATGATCATTTTAGTCTATCTAAGTTTAAGGGCAACCTTAGTAATATTAGTAAACTGAGTTGTTGCATAATCTACTTAGCTATGACTAATCTCATGTTTGAAAATTTTCTTGTCTTTAAAACTTTTCATGTTCTTATGAAACTTCAGTTATTGTCTATACCATTCATTAAGGTGTTGATAGAAGAATTTCTGCTACTTTTTTATGTATATGTGTGTTGCCTCTCCCATGACCTACCAGTATCCTTTAGGGCATAATTTCATTTTATTTCTGATTATCTCCCCAGTGTACAGTGCTAAGAATGAGGTAGGAAAAGTATAGTTTTTAGATAAAAGATTAAATTTAGAAGATTTAAAATCAGGTTTTATTTTACAAAATATAATACATCATAATCTAATTAATTTATGGGTGTCAAGTTGTAGTACATTTTTTTGTAAGAACATATACTAGCAAGTTTCTCTTTATTTTTTAAATCCTGAGGAGAGCACTTAGTGGTCAGAGACAAAAAGGACCGATTTTAAAAGTGAAATCTATTAATATAAGGAAAACAAGGTGCTTGGCATTGTCCATAGTTTCATCAGATTTTCATTTTTCCCTTAAAGTTGTAAAATAGCTCTAAAATAAAGTATATTTGTAGGACATGTTAGAGGACATGCTAGCACTTTTAACTGTTTTTTCTGTGCTTTGCTTTCTTCATTATAGTGTGTAAATAGAAATATTTTTTAAAACCCCATAAAACCTTTATCATAAGTGATGTTTCAAAGCCTTTAGATAAAAACTCTTATTTGGTCTTATGCAAATTTGTGATAGTAGTATTACTATCAGAGCATCTGTTTAAGATTATACAACTGTTTTTACTGTATGTCAGGCAGTGCAATTACATTAATAAGCATTACCAAAAATTTCACTCAAGATATTTTTAGCATAACTATAATCACAATACGTGAATGTTTTCATATGGCAAGAATAGTTTTCTATGAATTTACTAGGAATCATTAAAGACACTTCAAAAGTATTTTATATTATGCAACATCCAATGTTTTCAAAAGTATGGAAAATTCTTTTAAATAATGTGAACTTGTTTTTCATTTCTCCTTCATTTACTTTTCATATTCAAACTTCTCTTTTTTAGTTCATACAACCTTCATCAGTTTGTTCTTAACTATTTCTCATCTTTTACTATCCTGTCAACCATCTCCTATCTTCTTTGCTTTCATCATGTTATCTGTAAAGTGATAAAAGAGGGAAATTGTGCTTTTGTTAGTTGGAAAATGAAGAACTTGTAACAAAGTCTGAAATGTAAGTTTATTTGATCAAAGTGTTTTATTCAGATGTTTAAATTTTTATTTTCAAGCATCTGCATCATTTAGGTATTTATGATCAATTCAAATTCTACTACCCTGATGATATTAATTTTTAATGTTCCAGATAACTTAATTAGCAATATAAGTTATAGCAAAATAATTTACTTTGAAATCTCATGATTTTAAGTTTGGAGCTATTTTACACTCAAGATTGATTTTTATAATAACAATTTAACCTGTGGATACTCTCAGGCTGAGCATTTGTCATACTCTTTTTCAACTATAAGTTTTCTTCATATTTTTAGATTTAGAATTTTTTTTTTCAAATAAAGACATATAAACAATAATGTCTGTATTGGGAAATTATACTAGTCTAACAGGAAAACTGGTCTAACACAAGTAGTCAAGAAACTTATTGATATGCAGGGTAAACAAATTGAAATGATTTTAAGGGCTCTGTATCTCTATTTACATTTTTAGGAAAAAGTGATGGGAGTGTCTTGTGCCTTTTGTACAGTCTTTTGCATATATTCAGCAAGAATGGTTTACTTTACTCACAGAGGACTAAGCTCTGATTTTTTTTTTTTTTAATCTTGCCCAAATTCCTATCTAAGGGGCCTGGGGAGCCATGCCCTGCAAACCATAAATTCTCATCAGATGGGTTTTATTTAACCCTATATGTCGTGAGTTACTTTCCAATTTGACTCTGGCATAACATTATGTGACAAAGAAGAAAATAAAAATATTTTACCTAAAAACATGTTTCTTTTCCATATTTTGAAATGGCTCTGCAAAATCTTCTTTTATGGGGGAAAATATGCATCTGTAAAGGATCTCTATTAGCATAGCTAGATCTTATTCTTCCAGGCCCTCCCAGTCCTGAAGAGATTAACTGAGAGTCTAATATCTTTTAACGTCTGAATAGGCAACATGTGTCATCTATTGTCTCTAAGGGCAGCCACTATGAGACTTCAAAAAACCTTGGTCCCCACAATCTTTTATCTCAGCCTGAATATTTCCTTTTTATTGATCTCAGGTCGTTAGACAAACTCAACCAATTGTCAACTAAGGAATGTTTAAATTTACCTGTACCCTGGAAGCTCCTGCTTCAAGTTGTCTCACCTTTCTAAACCAAACCAATGTATTTCTTAAGTGTATTTGATTGATGTCTCATGCTTCCCTAAAATGTATAAAACCAAGCTGCACCCTGACCACATTGGGCACAGGTCCATGGTCACTCATATTTGGCTCTGAATAAATCTCTTCAAATATTTTACAGAGTTTGACTCTTTTCGTCGACATCTGTTTGGTCTTCTAGGATAGAGGCCCCCAATTCCTGGGCCACAGACTGGCACCGGTCTCCCTGTTAGGAGCTAGGCTGCATAGCAGGAGGTGTTGGCAGGCAGGCGAGCAAAGCTTCATCTGTATTTACATCCACTCCCCACTGCTTGCATTACTGCCTGAGTTCTGCCTCCTGTCAGATCAGTGGTTGCATTAGATTCTTATAGGAGTGTGAACCCTATTGTGAACTGTGCATGTGAGGGATCTGGGTTGCGTGCTCCTTATGAGAATCTAATACCTAATGATTTGTCACTGTCTCCCATCACTCCAACATGAGACTGTCTAGTTGTAGGAAAACAAGCTCAGGGCTCCCGCTGATTCTACATTATGGTGAGTTGTATAATTATTTAATTATATATTACAGTGTAATAATAGTAGAAATAAAGTGGATAATAAATGTAATGTGCTGGAATCATCCTGAAACCATCCCATCCCCCCTGGTCTGTGGAAAACTTGTCTTCCATGAAACTGGTCCCTGGTGCTAAGAAAGTTGGGGATCGCTGCTCCAGGAGTAGCACACAATTGAACTGGTCTGTTACAACCATTTTCAATTTCAAATGGTTACCTTGGTTAACTTCCTATCTCAAGACAGTGATCTGAATGTCTGCCCCAAATTATGTACTGAAACACCTTTTAAGCTTCTTCACTCCCCAATGGTGGCCCATCCCCATCTGCAGGCAAAGCCCAGTGAATCCCTCTGCTGTTTTCGGCTTCTACTGGCTAGAGATTAATCTTCCAACTTTGATAACATACCTCTAAGGCCATCAATAAAATAAGTTAAAAAACCTTTAAAACTATTTTTTTTTCCCTAAAAACAGCCTGTGACAGTTAAGACCATTTCAAATTAAAGCCAAAACAAGAACTAAAGAGAAAGAAATGTTTCAGAAAGCAGAGTGTTAAAGAATACCTGTTTTTCCCATTAAATGTTAATATGATTATGGAAACAAAATAACTTTTTCTTGAAGCATTTAACCTGGACTCTGGGTCCACAGGTCTACAAGGTGAAATAATTATCTGACTTATAGAAAAATACTACACATAATTAAGATAATAAATGTTATTGCTCTGTAGTAACAAGAATGGTCAGAATGCCTGGCAGATCTGCAGGATATACATCAGAAAGCATGGTTTTCCCTGCTCCTGTTCTTTCCTCAAAGCATTTTCTGACAATTAGTGAGGAGTTCTTTAATTACATCTAGTTTTTAGTGAAAAAAGAAGTGAAGTACCATGTTCTGAATTATCATCAGACAATTAGGTTTTGGTTCTATGTATGCAGCAAGTTTATAACCTGGATGTGTAGGACAGAAAGGAAAACCAGAATGTAGCTAATTAAAGTAATGGGAGCTGACCTGAGTATTAAGACTTGTCTTTTCCAGACAAGGAGATGCTGACAGTATAATGCATTGTATTACTAACATCACCAATAATAATAATACAACAACAATAACAAGGACTATTCATTTTTTATTTCTAGGTATGAGTTTAATAAGTTTGTATACATTTCCTTGATCTCTCAACAGCCTTATAAGGAAGACATTATTACCCTTAATTATGAGAAAATGAGTCTCATTGTCTCATAACGTCAGAAAACATAAATTATGTGGCCATGACCACTAAAAATGGTAAGAATAAAACTGGAATTTGATTTATGATGTATCTGACCTCAAAGCCTATGTTCATTTTAGTCGTAATAAATTTCATTGTTGCTGAGAGAGTCTTCAGCAAGCATAAGATCGATTCAAGTAAACACAAACACTGACAGTAAGTGGTCCAAACCTTTCAGGAAGTTAAGACAAGAAAAGATTTCTTTCTATAGGTACATTTATTCATTCACTTATTCAGCAAATATTTGTTGAGCACCTTCTATTTACCAAGCTATTTTAAAGTCGGGTAGGTCTCAGCATTACAATTCTTTGAGGTTTGCATATTGCAGCAGATTACTAGCCCGTGACTGAGGGATGGGAGAGTAGTGGAGAGCACATGCTTCACCTAGATAGGACTGATGTTTAGCCACCACACATTGAGATGGCTTTACCTTTTGTTGAAATATGTCTATATCCATTGAAAAGTGCCATTGTCTCAAGCTCACTTTACTCCAGGGCCTTTGCCACCGGGCCTTCCCCTAGGACTATTTCAGACCACCCCAGCAACTAAAGGGTTAATGCCTATCTTAAGTGGGGAGGCTTTAGGACCCTGCTTTTTATCTAAGCTATTGTAAGTGGTCAGTCAGTGCCATTACTGACCAAACTCTCAGATTAGCTCTTAGGTAACAACATGAGTTCTCCCTCCTGGCAGTGCCCAAGGGTCTTGCCTATTCTGTGTCCAATCTACGTCCCATGTTCCAGGGACCTCAGAATGAGCACCATTTAGAGCCACACTGGCCCCTGCCAGCCTGCTGGACTACCGGATGGCCCACTGTAGCTCTTTGACTGGCTTATTCACACCTGTTTCCCTCTGCCCAGAACAGACCTAAATACCAAAAGGAAAGGTGGTATTTCCTACAGACAGTGCTAGCATCTTGGGGGACAAATGCTTAATGTCATTTTGGCACCGTGAGGTTGTGGCCACCCATCACTGCTTGGCCCTTCCCTGACCATCCTCAAATTGTGCTTGAGTAGACTGTAGCCCCTTTGGCACCTTGACTCCAAGAAAGCAGGTAGAGAATGGAGCAAACTCAAAGATAGGGGATAATGGGACAGCCTCAGGCAAACACCAGGGACTGCTGAATTTCCTGGCAGGGTGGGGATTCTAGCAAAGGAGGAGGAAGCAGAGGATGGAAGGAGCTTGCAGTAGTAATTTCAGGCCTGGAGGTATTAGAAGTGCAAATTCTTGCTTTCAGCATTCTGAGTTAAATATCATCTCCATTTAATTCACTACATGAAAGCAAGTCACAAGCATTAATAGCATTGATATTAACAATAAATCCAGGATCAGACACAATTCTAAGACATTTGAGTCTTGCTCATTCAACAGGAAAGGAAACTGAAGCATTTGAGTGCTTATTTATAACTTAAATGGCAGAGCCAGAACTTTAACTCAAGCAGCCTGGCAACATGCCCATGCTCCCAACAAGCATTTATGCCACTTCTCATCTGACCAGAATGATTCATTTAATCCAATTAAATGTGCGATTCAGATTTATTATTGTTATGTTTTAGTGGGTGATAGAAAAATTGAATATATAAGGAACTCAGACTTGGACTAGAAAATATTTAAATGTCATTGCTATTTATTTAGTTGAAGCTGAACTAAGAGTCAGCACTATGAACAATGTTATTGATCTAAAGAGAAATTCTCTACTTATTGAGACACCAAATGACTATCCAGATGGCACATAATAGCTGTCAATTTAATGGTAGAAATTTAATGTTAGAAAGGTTTGGTGCAGTTCTCTATGTCAAATCATAGACTAGACAGAGGCATCACTTAGTGATAGTCACATCAAACAAAAGATTACACCAAATGTTACTAAATATTAACAAATGATTTTGAAATTATTATAACTTGCATTATAATTTATATCATTTACTAGGCAGTTGAATAACATTTTCTGTTAATTTACAGAATATAAATCAATATACTTTATTAATAACAGTATATATATATATATATATATATAGGTTCACATAAAGTATCAAAGCTTTTGGAATCTGTGAGTGCTTAGGGTGGAGAGTTAGCAAATGCTGATATGAATTATATGTATTGATGCATATGGGAATTTCCCAAAGGTCCTGATGTTCTTGGTTTCCATTATAGATCTATGTTCAGTTAACATCAATGTATAATTCACATTTTATATAAAAGACTAATTTTTCAAAGTAATAGTATATATTACATTATTGATTTCCTTCATGAAATGAAAGAAGATATACTAAAAAAGAAAAAAATTAAGTGGCCCCTTTGCAACTGTAATAAGACTGATAACAAGAAGATAACATGAAACTACATTGATATGCAAATGGTGGATAGAGGGCTATGTTTTCTTATAATAAATCCTACTTTCCTGCATATAGCTTTGCACTTGTGCACATAAAATTTGTTCCTAAGCAAAACTAAAAATTGCTCTTTATCATAGAACTTCAAGGACTCTCACAAATCTTCAAAACCACATATTTTAATTTTTGAAAACCAAATTAGGGTCTACTTAAAGCAGTATAGAGCTCGTGATGGATTACACATGGGAAGACTTATAGCCCATGGGCTTCTCTAGTTAGAAAGAATCAGATCATTGAGCCCAATATTTATTTATAAAGATGAAGCAACTGAGTGAGAGTGATCTCTGGGCTCAAGGAGTGTGTTTGTTTCAGGGTTTGTTTTGGAATGTATGTATAATGAAATTTTTGTAGTATACTGTGTTGTCTTTTCACTAAGTTAAATATAGGTGTGAAAACTAAACTATTTACAGTACTAATTTTTATCTCAGTGAAGTTTTAGAGGGAATCTAGAAACAACCTATGTAGTTAGAACTAATTAAGTAAAACTGTAACTAATTTAACTACTGCAGAAGCCATGAAGTTGGCCAAAAAGGATTTGAAAGTATCCTGAAAAGGATGTCTTCCACATTGCAGTTTGGTGGTAGGACATACCATCTGGCTAATTCCTCAGAGTCTGGAATGAAAGCAACGAAGGATTGCCAACCCCCCATGATCATAAATGAGAATCTCTGACAATGTCTATTAATTATGTCATAAAACTCACTAAACAAGCCACATTCATATGCCACATGGCAAAGGTTAAAAGGCAGCTAGTGAAGTCTAAGATTCTAGAGTATTTGCAACTCTGATAGCCGCAGCCTCTAAGAATATCAATAGCAAAATAAAAAGCCTTCTTGATATTATTTTATGAACTCTATCTTTAAAATTCCAGCTTCAAGTCCTTTATCTTAAGAACACCATAGAGCTTAGCTAATCACATTGCTGTACTGCTGAATTCTTTTTTTACAGCAAGATACTTTCTGCTCACCCTAGTCAGCAGCTGCCATGTAGCAGAGGCTTTTTGCCTTGTGAGTGGGATTTTTTTTTTTTTTTTTTTTAAACCGTAGCTATAAAAAACAATCGGCCATGCTCAGTTCTCCATCTGTCTTTTATGTCCCTCTGGATTACTTAAAAAGGCAACAGTTTATTTATAACCTCCAAGTTATATTCTAAATAATATTTGATTAAGGCTAGTTTTTAAAGTTATCAGAGAAATTTCATAATCGTACCTTTAGAATATGAGAAAAAGCACATCGCAGCTCCCTTTAGCTTTCCCGTACTGCTGAGCCATGCAATTTGCTTGTGCACTTTATCCAATTTTGAGCATGACATTGTGAAGGAAAACATAACAGCATCCAAAATCTGGTGTTGTCACTGACAAAAGCCTTAATATCTCTTAAATCTGTGTTTGAGAAGAGGGGAACAAGGTTACTTTACCTATCATGACCAAAAGTTCAAAGTAAGGAGGCTTTAGAAAACTAGAATACTAAAGGGTATGTTACTAATCTGTTAATTATGCTCTGGTAAATCACTTTGATTGTTCTTAAAATGAAAGAATATTGAACATCATTGCACCTTTCCCAAGTGATATCTGCCTAATTGAAAAATAGATCATGTTATGTTTCGGGTTCCCAAACTCCTGAATGTCAAATGTTTCCTAGAAGTTTCCATGAGTGGTTAGAGCCAGGCAATGTTTGCTTGTCTTCTGATTCTCTCCATTTGGTATTAAAAGGTAGGACACATCAAGTCATTGATCAAATAATAAAACATTCCTCCAGCACAGCGTCCAGACAGTTTGTCACAAAAAAAAGATCCATTTGTTGAGTGTTCATCTGTTCCTTTTAAGGTGCTTATTTGTTTGGCTGGGGACTAACAAAAGGTAATTCATTTGTCAAAAGCAGTGACATGGGAGAGACAGAAGGCTTATTTTCTCCATGAGTTCTTGTGACAATTTGTGTCTTGTTTTCCTTCAAAGGGAAAGAAACTAATGTGTCCTGATGCTGTATGTGTTTGAGATGCTTTACAAACATGTTTTTTGTTTTTTGTTTTTTTTTTAATTTTATTATCAAAAAGAAATATGTCACTCAGGTACTTCTCTTAAATAATATATAAGCATGCCCATTTTAAAAGGAAAGGTTTTCCTAAAGCTATTTTGTATTTCATAGGTTTGTCAAAAGATCAAAGGTTACATCAAATAAGCATCACACTATCTTTAAATCTCATTCTCTTAAGTCACTGGACAGGTGGTAGGTGAACTTTGCCATATCAATTCAAGTCTAGACTTTCAGAATTTAAAATATTTGAGATTAGAAAGATTGAAAATCATGTTTAAAAGACATTCATCTCCTTCTTTGAGGTGAATTTACTGTATCTTATTTCCTGGTCATTCCCAGTTTATAAGGCCCAGTTTGTAGGCTATAGGTATTGTTGGAAAAATAACTATGCCCAAAAATAAGGTGAATTTTACCAAAATTCTCTTTATAATAAAGTTATCTCGAATTCTCTTATAATTTCAGACACTTGTACTATAAAGTCCCTTTTGGAAAAGACACAATAAGACAACTTCAATCACTGCTAGATATGTATGCTTATAGAAGTAAATTGAAAGAGTTCTTTAAACAAGCAAATTACTTTAAAGTTAATTTAACATTAACTTAATAAGCATGTCTGGATATATAGCCTTGCAACTGTATATTTAATGTTGTTGCAAATAAGCCTTTTAAAGTAACTTACAGAACTAAAGAGTTAAATGATTGTATTTTGGAGATTTCTTATATATGCAGAATAAATGAAATAAAACTATTGTACTATGATGCCATAACAGTATTAAAATATGTTTCAAAAAATGCTGTACTTAAACTACTTAGGTGGCAATTAAGATAATATACTTCAGGAAACTGCTATGTGACTAAAATGTGGCTATACAAAGAGAAAGTTATTATTGCCTAAATGCATGTATAGAGTTTGTTTCATCAAATGTGAGAGCAGCACCAAAGAATTTCTCCATAATAATTTAAACAGCCGGTTAGAAAATGGAGATAATTTTGGCAATATCTTTAAAAGGTTATGCATTGAAATTGAACAACCTCTTTTTAAAAATTGTTCTGTTAAAATTTCTACTAGACTAAAAGCTCCATGAGGTTACATTCTAGTATTTCTGGCATATAACATGCATTCAGTAAATGTCTGTTATATAATGAATAAGGAGTTATTTTTATCAGTTCCATGACAAAATATATAATCGTTCCAAGGAAAAATATATAGTCATATGATTTGATTGATTGATTGATTCATCAAGTATTTATCACCACTCTGGTCTGGATATTTTTCAAAGTGGTGGCTAATATTGCCTTACTACTGAAAAATTCCATAGCTCTTCAGCTGTTTTGAATTTGGCAATTGTTCTCTAAGGCTTAATTTTCTTTTTTTTTTTTCCTCTGTCGCCCAGGCTGGAGTGCAGTGGCCGGATCTCAGCTCACTGCAAGCTCCGCCTCCTGGGTTTACGCCATTCTCCTGCCTCAGCCTCCGGAATAGCTGGGACTACAGGCGCCCGCCACCTCGGCCGGGTAGTTTTTTGTATTTTTTAGTAGAGAGGGGGTTTCACTGTGTTAGCCAGGATGGTCTCGATCTCCTGACCTCGTGATCCGCCCGTCTTGGCCTCCCAAAGTGCTGGATTGCAGGCTTGAGCCACCGCGCCCAGCCTAATTTTCTTTTTTTGTTTTGATTATTTTTTTCTAAAATTTCAGTTTATATATTCCATTACAGCCTAACATATAAATGTGTAAGAAAAGTTCATAGATAACATGAATTTTCTTATATTTTATTGGTTGTGTGATATTTTCAATAAGTTCAGCAATTCAAAAATGGAGAATTAACGTTGTGCCTACATTAATTGTTTATAACTTAAAATCAGTAAAATAATTTTGTTACATTCAGTAAAACAACTTCAAATTTTACCATGATTTTATTATTATTATTATTATTATACTTTAAGTTCTAGGGTACATGTGCACAACATGCAGATTTATTACATATGTATACATGTAATATGTAATATTTATTACATATGTGCCATGTTGGTGTGCTGCATCCGTTAACTCGTCATTTACATTATGTGTATCTCCTAATGCTATCCCTCCCCCCTCTCCTGGCATTATTTACCATGATCTTTATGAAAACGAGTTATATGCTGCTTTGATTTTTCTAGAAAATGATTTAACATTAGATAAAATAGGCATTAAATGTTTTCACTTCTTTGGTTCTGAGAAGTTGATATAATATGTAAATATGTCTATCAAATTTGTTGTAAATAATATTTATAGATCAAAATTTATGACAAAGTACATTTTATATTTTTACCGAATATTATTTATCATAAATGCTATCAATAGTACTTCCTAAACTTTAAATATGTCAATGTTTATCACAGAATATGTGATACTAAAAATATTAGTATATTTTTATAAGCATGTTTAAAGGTATATACTATATATAAAATGTGTGAATTATGAGATTTATTGACATTAATGTAGACAAAATAATATATTACATGAGAGCATTTTATTTTTATTTTTATATTTATCTGCAGTTTCCGTCTTCCTAGAAAACACTCTACAAATAGGTCTAATTTATTTTCTTTGGATCTGTTTATGTTGCATAGTAAAAGTCACAAGCAAGTCACTTTCATTTGTCATTATTGCCAATAAAATAATTTGGAGAGAAAACAACTTTATGATTTATTGGTTAGAGCATAATAAGTTAAATGCCAAATAAACCATGGAGAATAAAGAATAGATGTTATTATTTTATGCTTGTAATCATGCTTTGATCAAAAAAAACTATGCCTACAACTTTCTTATGTCATATTTGCTCCAGATATTGATGACAATGAACTATCAAATAAACAGATAAAGGAAGAAATGTTTAGTAGGCATTATTTCATCTTTTAGCAAACATTTCTTACTTAGGAGAAAAATAAGAAATAAAGCAATATAAAATATTGTTTAAAAGACATCAATGAATTTCCCTTTTTATTATAGCACTGTATATTTGTATGTGTGTTCAATTTTTTTTTTCCTTTTTTTTCCATTTGGACATAAAAAGGTTGAAAGAAGTGAGTTTTAGGTTTTTAAAAAAATCTGTGGGCCGGGCGCGGTGGCTCAAGCTTGTAATCCCAGCACTTTGGGAGGCCGAGACGGGCGGATCACGAGGTCAGGAGATCGAGACCATCCTGGCTAACACGATGAAACCCCGTCTCTACTAAAAGATACAAAAAACTAGCCGGGCGTGGTGGCGGGCGCCTGTAGTCCCAGCTACTCCGGAGGCTGAGGCAGGAGAATGGCGTGAACCCGGGAGGCGGAGCTTGCAGTGAGCCGAGATCGGGCCACTGCAATCCAGCCTGGGCGACAGAGCGAGACTCCGTCTCAAAAAAAAAAAAAACAAAAAAAAAAAAAATCTGTGTATCTGCTCTGCTGTCATGGTCTTTGATAAGGTGAAATAAACAGCAAAAGTTATAATGAATTCAAAAATCAGCTAAAATTATGTTCTATATCTTTCTTTGATATTGGTTACAACATGTTCTGCTTCAGACACAATAGAAATACTAAAATAGAACTGATAGATATCAATGTTCATATATGTCTCTATGTGTATATTTATATATGCATATATGTATACGTAAGTGCTATGATGTATCATTAATGCTGAAGGATTGATTCATATGATTAATGCATATTCTAAGTAGAATTATTTTTAATTATTTTCTGATAATATAAATATGGCCTATTTGTGTATGTTGATTTTAAATTTTACAATCTAACTAAATTAACTTATTATTTCTAGCAGTTGCCTTGTATATTCCTTAGGTTTTTGTGCATTGATAATAATATGTGCTTAATGAGAAATTTTGCCTCTTGCTTTAAATATTGTGTGCCTTTTATTTCTTTTATCTTTCTTTATTGTGCTGGCTATCATGTCTAGTACAGTATCAAATAGAAAGGGTGAGAGCTTTGCCTTTCCCCCAATTTTAGAGAGAAAGATGCTAATATTTTACTTTATTCATTAAAAGTAGGTTTCGCATAGACATTATATATTCATTATAAGATTACTTCTTTTATAAAACTGAACTCTTTTGTACCTCATAATTCTTTGTCTTGCAGGGTATGTAGTCTTTGTCTTGCAGGGTATGTAGTCTACAGGGTATGTAGCTTGTTTTTAAGCTATTTTCTTGACTGTGCCTTTTTTCCCCCACCCCTCCTTTGACTATATCTGTATCTAAATTTTACTATTTATTCTCTCTGTTTTTTTGAATTACAAATATCTTTTGAAACATATCTAAATCTTCAATTGTCAGCATGAATGTTTAACAATTTTATATGTGTTCTATTTAATATGTTATAAATTTTTTGTTTATATTTACTTATTCATGCTCTTTTGCCTTTTGAAATATTTTTGTGTTTGTTTGGCTCTTTTGTCTTCTAAGTTAGAGTTTTGAATGCCATATATTCTGTTTTTCAATCTACTAGTCTTAATATTAACTATTTGAACATAAAAACATTTGAATCCATATTTGTCAACTTATCAATATCAATAATGAAATCATATGATTTATCTCCCTTATTAAACATTAAAAATTATTGACTCATTTTAAATACTTATTAAGCAATTCCTTATTATAGAGAATGTTCACTTTTCTGTGCCAATTTTTGGCTTGTAAATTAATTAATCCTTTAAAATTAGATTATTTTCAAACTTAAAATATATATATAATTATATAGCATTACTTCTTTCAATAATGTATTTTGACTTTGGCATTCAGTTTTGCAATTACAGACATATCTGTGATTTCACTTTAAGTAATTTAAAGCTGATCATTGTTCCTTTGAAACCACAGTTTCACAGAATACTCTAGTTCTTCTCTTCGAATAGTGTTCATTTACTCAGCAAAGTTATTTGGCCAATAAATTTTCTGAGCACATTGTATATAAATATGCCTTTCTACTGGTGTCACAAATCAATGGCAAGCTCATCTTTAGATTTCCTACCAAGTCCATAGTTAAGTCCTAAATAACAATTTTTTATTTTTACATTATATTTATTTCTTATACTATATAATTAGCATGTTAAAAAATGAACCTATCTCATATGGTTGCTACAAAATGTTAAATGAGTTACTATATGTGAATATTAGAGCTCCTGGCATAGAATAAAGGCTAAGTAGTTATTAACTTCCATAATTATTGTTATCATTACTATTATGTATTGTTATTGTTGGTTTTACTTTTTTTATTATCATCATCATATTCCCAAATGGTTCCTTTTGGGAACCAATAATTGATAGGGATTTAAAGAATATAGATTAGATGTGTAATCACTAAACACATGTTTTCCCAAATTTGCTATCACAAAAGAAACCCTTAAAAATTCTGGAAAACTTTGGAATAATTTGCAATGTTAAATATTATATACTTATAAATGTTTGTATTCCTTTCAACTGTAATATGTAGCTATGCTTTATTTCAACCATTTTAATTCATTAAATACCAAATAATTCTACAATTTTGTCTTAAGACTTTTGAAGTTCTTATGTGAATCAGTTTTATTTTAAACATATTTATAGATTTCATTTATAAACAAATGAAATTTGAATTAAATTTCGTTACTTTATTGAGTATTTTTTTTCATTTTCACTTGAATTGCCACATTAATATAGGGACATATAATTTTCTTTTGGGAGCTTGTTTGTAGCAAACAATATTCCAACTTTTTAATTTGTATATTTAATTAAGTCAATAAAAATAAAAAAAATAATAAAACATTAAAGTTTTGTATTTAACACTTAGAAGCATCAAAGACTGTCATTCAATGGTGTGTCCTTCTATAAGTTTTAGATCAATTCAATTATTATATTATTATAAGAATGCAAATGGCAGAGAAACTAAAAAAACTGATGTGTGTATACATATATACACATGTACATATACACATACATGTATATTGTAACATGGTTGATAATATTTTCTTAAATATTTGGGAGAAATGTCTATCTCTATCTATCTATTGATCCACCTACCTACCTATCTGTCATCTATCTACCATCTTTCTATCCCCCTTCTAAATATAATTAGAACAGTGTATGGAATATAATAAACATCCAATTTAATTGTTGTTGAATGAATAATTGATAATTTCTGAGATCATGTTTAATAACTTTCTAATTATAGGATATAAACTGCCTTACCTTATTCTGATCACTTCAACATTTTAGCACCATATTATTGATGCAGAAATTAGTCCTATTTCCACTTCCCTTCCTAGTCTCCGTCACATTGAAAACACATTCTGTATCTCACTGCAGTCTTATATTGTCATTCTTTGGCATGGTGACTGGTACAGTATTTTTTGTTGGTTCATATTAATTATGAATGTATGAAACATTGATATCTGTGAGTCAATAAATGTGTTATATTCTTTTTGAAAACTAAATTTTGTCTATATGTACATTACATTTCAGAGCAAGAACTCAGGATTATAAAAAAAGGTATTTTATTGAAACATGTAAGGCATAAAGTCATTATTAGGTATTAGAATTTCTTCTCACATTATGAGTAAATATTGATACTAATTGATGACTTTATTAGATTTTTTTATTATTATGAACAGTAATTGATATTTAGTTTTTATTGCAGCTTGACAGTTTTTCCTTTTAAAACATAGCTGTGATCTAGCTATTTTGCTTTTCCCATGCCAGTGGGAAGCTCAGAAAAAAAAAAAAAATAAGCATGTTAAAATTTGTGTGAAATTTCAGTAAACCTAAAAACGAAAAAATGCTATTATTGCTTGTATATTTTAAGTCTGATAGTGATTTTAAGGATGAAATGGAGTTTATTGTCATAAAAAGGATAACTTACTTTTAACTTTAATTAACCTTTTTTGAAGTTATCAATAAGGAGAAACAGATTTTATTTTTCATAAATGCCTAAAGAGTATTTTAATGTTTATCTCTTTTGAATATAGACTAAATCTATGTGATATACTTTATTAATGTATTCTGATTTGGGAATGTGTTTTTGCCTGTAGTGGAAAAGCATCTATTATTCAAGATAAGCTTTTTCTGATCATTTCTTTCATTAAAACATTTAATCTATGTTTTCTTATATCTATTATAAATTGAGAGAGAGAAAAGAAAAAAGTAGTCTACTTTTTGCACAGCACATACCCTTGCATTGTCAAAAATGTCACAGGTTAATGGTACTGCTCAGCTCCATTTATCTTATTCTGACAACTCAACCAACCTAGCACAATCTAACAAAAACATTCTTCCTAGACTAGGTGACATTCTTAGCCTTTGTTCCTTTAATATGGTGGCTGTGAGAGCATTTAGTGTGTAATAACTTTGTACAGAAACTTTTTGCTTTAGGTTTCTTCAATATTTTCCATTAAGGGCAAGGGCTTTTAGAATTTCAAATTACTCATCAAATACAAATTCACAGAGTGCTCTTTTACTTTCAAGTAAACTGATGATTATCTAAAACTACAGCGATCTTGAAAATTTGTATCACTTGAGAGCTATAAAAATTACAGAATATATTCTTAATTCTCAAACTTTTTGATTGCGTGAACCTAATATTTTTTAATGTTGAAAAAGCTATTTTTAACTTCAGAATTGTTATGAAGTCTTGTAAACATTGTCCAAGTCATTCAGTAAATGAGTCTAAGTGTTTGATGAATATTTTTGCACTGTGTTGATGGAAATTTAAACAAGTTATGACACTTGAATATTTCTAAACTAATTTCTTTCTTCTGAATTTAATATTGGAGAATATTTTGCTTTCTTTGTCAAGGAAATAATAGCATTAAAAGAGTGGTTCTGTAATACTTTCCTTCTGTATTTGTAATTGCTTAGACTTGATAGAATATTTTCCCCAGTATAATAGAAAATCAATTTTTTAAAAAGGCAAGCAATGTCTGGTTTCAGAAACAATATGTACTTAAATGTGTGTGTGTCTTGTTATCATTTTCAGAATAGTTTTTAAAATACTTTAAGAGTATAGTTGAAAAAGTCTTTGCTTCCTATCTGATCACAGAATGACAAACATTTTATCACTTTCTTCATTCATTACTTTTACATAATCCATTTTAAAAATGTTTTCATGTTTTATTTTTCATATGAATCATGTAGTCAATTAACTCTGGAGAAATTGCATTTTTGAATCAGTTATTACGTAATATCATTATTTGTTGTATCTTACACAATTTTTTAGGTTAAAAAAACAAACATGACAAGCCACCTTCAGTTTGACTACCTCCTTTAGTAGAGCACACTGTCATATCTGTAATATTGTTACAATACACTTAATCTAATTGTTTTGGTATTTCTGCTTTCAATCCATTTGTTTTATGGATAAAGCTAATATTTATTTTTGCTAAAGAAAAAATGTGTTTTTTAAAATCTGAATTTCAGATTAATCTTCTGATAAGATGTGTGAGATGCAATGTGTTTTAAATGTATACATAAATAACAGATGCTAAAGTCATTTTCTACAATTAACAATAAAAATCAGAAGAATATAATATTAAACTAAGAAGTGGAGTCAGTTTTCAAAATACTTTATAGTAATTTATGTTGTTTAAAAAAATTGATCTGATTTCGTCTTTACTAAATTGTATCTAATAGTGCTTTTTAATATAATAGAAGTTGGAAGACAGTAGCTAAAATTGCTTCAAGTATACTTTTAAAACACAAAGTATATTAAAAATAACCACAATTGTTTTTGTTTCAAAATTAATAATAACTCTAGGAAATTAATAAAACAAATCAAATAGAGCCCTTGGACTTTCATCTTTTTGGTGAATCTAAGCATTATTTTGTAGTTCCACAGCAAAATTTGCATATCCTACTGCATCATCATTTTATGTTTTTAAAATTAGGCAATGAGTCCCATTATTATTTTGCATTGATAAACTGAATTAGTTTTGTCTGTAAACTGTTTACATATTTATATGGATTATAAACCTAACAGCTGGTGCTTAATACATGGATAATTGTTAATTTATTTCATAACAATTCAGTGTCAGGAAAGATTGATTTCTTGTCTGATTAACAGTTTGATATTGTCTATGGAATAATGGGCATATCAGTTTCACATAGAGCTTTCCAAGGTTTCTGTGCCTTTGCAAATTCTATTTCACTTACAAAATTTCTGTTATCTTGGTCATGTTAGTGATTATTCCCACCTTGTCTATTTTGCAATCCCTATTTCTAATCCTACTTTCTTTCTTTCTAATACCCTGGCATATTTCAAAATGCTGCTGCTGCTCCCAGATTTTACACATGAAATTAGATTGTTGTCAAATATTTTCCTTCTTTTCAAGGTTAGTGTTATAACTTCTACTATTTCAGACATTCATTGAATAGCTACTTGGTGAAAGTTAATGTGTTCATGAATTCACTGTATTGGCTCAAATCATTCTTATAATTTTTTGTTGTTGTTTAATATGAGCCCTGTCATTCTTAAGATGCATGTTCAAGATTCACAACTGAGTAAATATTGGAACAAAGCCATTCATTCCTATTATCTTCATCTTGTTTTGTTTCTAAAGGAATCCACACTTGTCTATCCAAAGTCCTATAGTGCACGCATGCATGTGTGTATCTGTTTAGTCCAGTTTTTTATCTTAAGTAGCAGAAGTGATAAATACTTTTTTTCTGCATTAGTAATAAAAGTCATTGATTGTAAATGCTTTTTTATCAGTTTTTTTTTTTTTTTTACTAATACTACCTTCATAAAGTAGTTGGCTTTCTTATATAAAATTTGCATGTTAAAATAATTATTTGGCTCTTTCAACAACATATGATATTGATGGCTTTTCGAGGTCTATTACTATTACTCTTATTATTGTTATTGGAAAATTCTGTCTTCAATTTATTTTTTTATCTCTTTGCAACCTATGCTACACAAGACTTATTTAAGGTAGTTAACCTACCGAATTAAAGTTTATGCATATACAAATAAATATGGGAAATCAAAGTCAGCAGTGTGATATTTAAAGATTTAAATATCAAGACAGAGACAAAATATACTCAAAGCCTTTGCTTTGGAAAGCTTAAATAAGACATTTCCTTTAAAAAATGATGAGCAATTGGGACTGCTACCCCTCAGGTTGTGTACAGATTCTACTTATCAGCACAGAGTTAATCTAGAGTCAAATTGACCATGAGTGAGAAAATTGTAAAATTCAATATTATTTTATGTATCAGCAAGAAAAAAAATATGCTACCAGTTTAACTCTGGTACTTAGACTGTTTGTTGACTGAAGGGTTTTATTTATACAGTCATGCCATTAGAAATAACAGCCATGTTTGTTTGTACACAGGCTGTAATAACTGAATTCTGCTATCTGTAATTGTAAGGTAAATACATATTTAGAAGCATTAAAATATAAACATAGGCTTCTTGCAATTGATGAAATATAGTAACACATTAATTGCTAAGCATAGTTATAAAATAAACATTTAATAAATATTACAGTATTATGATTTTAAAATGCAAATCACAAATTGGGAGTGTATTTAGTTTCCGTTTATTCAGACTTTCAAACTTTCAGTTTAGTTTTGGTAATATTTATTGAGAATGTTTGCAAAAATCTAGACTTATCAATCAGAACTATGTAGTTTAAGTTATTCACTCTGGCACAGGTTTATTTCTGAGCAAGCTAACATTGTTGGTGAAAAATAGACTCATACAATCAATTTATCATCCACCTTTAAAAGGAGATGTTACAATGTCTTACTCAGTCTCCCAGGATTCTTATTGATAATCCTGCTAACATCAGGAGCAATACCTCTTTACACACAGTTCTCCAAGAATACTGTTTGCCTGACTATACTACGCACTGAGTAGAATGCAAAATTATGATGGCTAATTTTATGTGTCAACTCGATTGGGACATGGGGTGCCTAGATAAACATTATTTCTGGTGTGTGTATAATAGTGTTTCTGGCTGAGATTAGCATCCGAACCTGTGGTCTGAGTAAAGCAGATTGCCCTCCCCAGTGTGGGCGGGCCTCATTCAATCCTTTGAAGGTCTGAATAGGACAAAAAGACAGAGGAAGAGGGAATTCACTGTCTGCCTGAATGCTTGAGCTCAGACATCAGTCTTCTCATACTCTCAACTAAAACTTATACCATCAGCCCCCTGTTTCTCAGAATTACATCAACCAGTTTCCTGGGTCTCCATCTTGCAGAGATTAGATCATGGTACTTCTTAGCCGCCAGTGTTACGTGAGCCAATTCCTTATAACAAATCATTTTCTATTTGTTTTGTTTCTCTGTAGAACTCAGACTAATACCAAAATTCTCTACATATCTGTAGATAATTCTATCCTTTAAACATTTTACTATAGAAAATGAAAAGAGAAAGGAAACCCATTTTTGGAAATGTTTGGCTAATCACAGGCTGTCCCTCAATATGTATGTATAAGAAAACTATTCAAGATACTCTATATTACATTTTGTACTGTCTTACATGAGAGCTTCAGAAATGCAAAACTCTCCTCAGATCAATACTTTTCTTTCAAGTATAGCTTAAGTATGTTAAGTATCCTAGTTTAAATTAATATGTTAGCATAGAAAAATGACTTTGTGATTTTGTTTTTTAAAAACAGTTTTGGAACACCCGATGCTTTACTAAACTAAATATTTTTTCTATTTTTAGAATTCCATATTTAGCAGGACTATGCAATGAATCTCAAGGTGATACAAATATTAACTCTTAGAAGATTAGTGATCTTTTATGTTTTGACTGAGTAGGGAATGCCTTTAAATGTTCTTAAATTCTCCAAATACGAACTCTTCAATTTACCAGATATCTGTGTTTTAAAACTTTATAACTTTGTAAAGATTGGAACAGAAGGACAGATGGAATTTTAGAGAACAAAAACTGGACTAACAAGGTTATCAGATGCATTTTAGAAGTTGAAAAACAATATTGGTAGACGTTTGATTTAGTAGAGCATGTGAGAAACATTAGTGATAGAACATAGAAAATTAATAAAATGAAAGAATAAATCAACAACTGGTATTATTTGAAGATGATGTTGGCAACATAGAAAAAAGCAATCTGTGGACAATAAAATGTGTAAGAAATTTTGCCAACCTGTAGTCATAACATCTTTATATAAAAAGCAACTGCATTTCTATATCCCAGTAGTGATTAGGAAATATAAAATTACTTAAAATCTACTATGTAAATAGCAAAAAATATGAGGTACATAGAAATAAATCTAACAAAAGAATCATAAGTAATCTTTGGAAGTAATCTTTGGAAAGAGATTAAAATTATCTAAATAAAATGAAATGGAAGAGGAAGATAAGAAAAAGAAGAAAAGGAGGAAGAGAAGGAGGAGGAAAAATCTAATATATTTGATTAAAATATCTACATATATTTGAAAATATTGAGACTCCCAATAAATATTAGAATATTTTGGAATATTTCAAATTCCAAAATGAGTGAGACAGACTTTGCCCTGGGATGAAGTATACTTAAAAAGAATCCTAATTACCAACTTATGACATAGCAGAGATGTGTAGAAAGGGGTGCAGTGTACCAAGAGGTTGAAGACACTAATTATATTTAGGTGGAAACAGGAGTTAGTTAAGGAAGACTCCATAAAGGAGATGATAATTTGAGCCTTGAGGAATAAGTAGGTGTTTACCGATAGAGAAGAAGAATGTATTTCAGATAAGAAAAGAAAGTGTAAAGTCTGAAAGAGCGTTATGTATATTGGGGACTGCAAGTAAATCAATATTACAACTGCATATGGCCAGGGTCATTATGGTATATCTGGGTGAATTTACTTAAGGATTTCTGGAAAAAGAGAATTTATGATAATTTTTTTGACAATAAATAAAAATATTATTTTATATTAAGACACATAAAAATATATGATAGAGTGAATAACATTTATGGGATTTCATGTAAATTGTGTACTTGAAAATGACTACTTTGCCCATATAACTTCAGACCCCGTAAGTAAACTTTAACTTTTCACAGCAATTATGGATAATTTGCCATCCAACTTTAAGAAGCTCAACCTTAGGTGATAAGTCATTTTCCAAGTATTATAAAATCATCATTTGACCCGGGATCAGTCATATCTGTGGGCCAGAATTTGAATAACAGTATCTAATGGGTGCCCACAAATGGCTTAAAAGCTAATGTTTCAGGCTGGTGGAAGGCTTGGCTCATGCAATCACAGTGGTTATCACTCCAGTCGTCTCCGCTTCAGCTAGAGGAAAGAAGAGAAGAAATCCTTAGTTAGAGATTCTTTCTTGCACCCATCTGTGTCATTAATATTTCCCTGGAGAGAGCATAGACACATGGACCATATTTATTTATCAGGTAGACTGAGAAATACAGTCACAGCCTTGTGCCCAATAAGAAAGGAAGAGGTGGCCAAGCATGGTGACTCACGCCTGTAATCCCAACACTTCAAGAGGCCAAGGCAGGTGGATCCCAAGGTAAGGAGTTCGAGACAAGCCTGGCCAATATAGTGAAACCCTGTCTCTACTAAAAAAAAAAAAAAAAAAAAATACAAAAATTAGGTGGGTGGTGGCATCACATGCCTGTAGTCCCAGCTACTTGGGAGACTGAGGCAGAAGAATTGCTTTAACCTGGGAGGCGGAGGTTGCAGTAAGCTGAGATCGTGCCACTGCACTCCAGCCTGGGTGACAGAGAGAAATTCAAAGAGGCCAGTTTGCTTCTATATACCTCCCAAATGCATGTATTTTAATTATTACAAAGCCCTGTTTATTGCAGCCAAATTTATTCAAGTATATCTGCCAGCATTATAAATGTTTTTCCATATTGAAAGACATAAAGCTGAATTTTCTAAGATGTCTATTACATTAGAGTGTGGGCTACCATTACAAAATATCTCAGACTACATGGTTTAAACAATAGAAATTTGTTTTCTCACAGTACTGAAGGCTGGAAGCCCAAGATGCAGGTTCTTTCCAATTCAGATTCTGGTGAAGGCTCTATTTCTGGTTTGCATATGGCCACCTTCTACTACATTCAAATATGGCCTTTTCTTTTATTTCCTTTTCTTATAAAGGTACATGTCCTGTTGGATTAGGATCATGACCTTATTCAACCTTAATTATCTGATCTTTGACAAATCTGACAAAAAAACACAATGGGGAAAGGATTCCCTGTTTAATAAATGGTGCTGGGAGAACTGGCTAGCCATATATAGAATTGAAACTGGACCCCTTCCTTACACTTTATACAAAAATTAACTCAAGATGGATTAAAGACTTAAAAGGAACATCCAAAACTATAAAAGCCCTAGAAGAAAATTTCAGCAATACCATTCAGGACATAGGCACGGGCAAAGATTTCATGACAAATATGTCAAAAGCAATTGCGACAAAAACAAAAATTGACAAATGGAATCTAATTAAACTAAAGAGCTTCTGCACAACAAAAGAAACTATCATGAGAGTGAACAGACAACCTAC
This sequence comes from Papio anubis, assembly GCF_008728515.1. Lineage (NCBI taxonomy): Eukaryota > Metazoa > Chordata > Mammalia > Primates > Cercopithecidae > Papio > Papio anubis. Next base: position 167,574 of record NW_022164268.1, read on the forward strand.
CGAATGGGAGAAATATTTTGCAATCTATCCACCTGACAGAGGTCTAATATCCAGAATTTACAAGGAACTTAAACAAATTTCCAAGAATAAAACAAACAATCCCATTAAAAAGTGGGCAAAAGACATGAACAGATACTTCTCAAAAGAAGACATTTATGCGGCCAACACACATATGAAAAAAATCTCAACATCAGTGATCATTAAAGAAATGCAAATAAAAACCACAATGAGATACCATCTCACGTCAGTCAGAATGGCAATTATTAAAAAGTCAGGAAACAACAGATACTGGCGAGGCTATGGAGAAATAGGAATGCTTTTACACTGTTGGTGTGAATGTAAATTAGTTCAACCATTGTAGAAGACAGTGTGGTGACTCCTCAAAGACCTGGAACCAGAAATACCATTTGGTCAAGCAATCCTATTACTGGGTATATACCCAAAGGAATATAAATCATTCTATTACAAAGATTCTTCCATGTGTATGTTCATTGCACCACTATTCACAATATCAAAGACATGGAATCAACCCAAATGCCCATCAATCATAGACTGGATAAAGAAAATGTGGTACATATATACCACAGAATACTATGCAGTCATAAAAAGGAATGAGATTATGTCCTTTGCAGGGACATGGATGGAGTTGGAAGCCATTATCCTCAGCAAACTAATGCAGAAACAGAAAACCAAACACTTCAAGTTCTTACTTATAAGGGGGAACCAAACAATGAGGACAAATGAATACAGGGAAGGGAAAAACACACACTGGGGACTGTCAGTGGAGGTGTTGTGGAAGGAAGAGCATCAGGAAAAATAGCTAATGCATGCTGGGCTTAATTCCTAGGCGATGGGTTGATAAACACAGCAAACCACCATGGCGCATCTTTACCTATGTAACAAACGTGCACATACTCCACATGTATCCTGCAACTTAAAATAAAATGAAATTTTTAAAAAATGAGTACCTTTTTCTCTACTACCTCTCCAGCACTGGGTTTCTTTTTTTTTTTTTTTTTTTTTTGACTTTTTAATAATAGCCACTCTGACTCATGTGAGATGTGTTTATGATTTGCATTTCTTTAATGATTAGTGATATTAAGCATTTTTTTCATGTGCTTGTTGACCACATGTATGTCTTCCTTTGAAAAGTGTATGTTCATGACCTTCCCACTTTTTAATTTTTTTCTGTTATAAATTTATGTTTCTTATAAAGTTTGAATATTAGAACTTTGTCAGATGCATAGTTTGCAGATATTTTCTTCCATTCTGTAGGTTGTTTTATTCAAGTTGTCCATAGATTATTTTGCTGTGCAGAAGCTCTTTAGTTTAATTAGGTCCCATTTATCTGTTTTTATTTTTGTCACAATTGCTTTTGGTGTCTTCATCATGAAATCTTTGCCAGGTCCTATGTACAAAAGCATATTTCCTAGGTTATTTTCCAGAGTTGTTATAGTTTTAGACTTTACCTTTAAGTCTTTAATTTATCTTGAGTTGAGTTTTGTATATGGTGTATGAAAGAGTCCAGTTTTAATCTTCTGTGTATGGCTAGCCAATTATTCCAGCACCATTTGTTGAATACGGAGTCCTTTCTCTATTGCTCATTTTTGTTAACTTTGTTGAAGATTAGATGGTTGTAGGTGTGTGGCTTTTTTTCTCAGCTCTCCAATGTGTTCCATTGGTCTATGTGTCTACTTTTGTGCCAGTATTGTGCTGTTTTGATTACTACAGGCTTGTATTATAGTTTGAAGTCAGGTAATGTGATGCCACCAGGTTTATTCTTTTGGCTTAGGGTTACTTTGGCTATTGGGGCTGTTTTTTGGTCCCATACAAATTTTAAAATAGTTTTTTTTTTTTTTTTTAATTTCTGTAAAGGATGTTATTGGTAGTTTGGTAGGAATAGCATTGAGTCTGTACATTCCTTTGGGTAGTATGGCCATTTGAACATTATTGATGCTTCCTATTTGAGCACGGAATGTTTTTCCACTTGTTTGTGCCATCTCTGATTTCTTTGTGCAGCGTTTTGTCATTCTTATTGTAGTGATCTTTCACCTCCCTTGTAAGCTGTATTCCTAGATATTTTATTCTTTTGTGACTATTGTGAATGGGATTGCATTCTTGATTTGGCTGTCAGCTTATATGTTGTGTATAAGAATGCTATTTTTTTGTACACTGATTTTGTATCCTGAAACTGCTGAATTTGTTTATCCAATCAAGAAACTTTTGGGCAGAGACTATGGGGTTTTCTAGTTATAGAGTCATGTCACATGTAAACAAGGGTGGTTTGACTTCCTCTCTTCCTATTTGGATGCCTTTTATTTCTTTCTCTTGCCTGATTGCTCTTGCTAGGACTTAGAGTACTATGTTGAATAGGAATGGTGAGAAAGAACATCCTTGTCTTGTTCCAGTACTCAAGGGGAATGCTTCTAGCCTTTGCCCACTTAGTATGATGTTGGGTGTGAGTTTGTCATAGATGGCTCTTATTATTTTGAAGTATGTTCCTTCAGTGCCTAATTTGTTGAGATATTCGATATGAAGGGATATTTAATTCTATTGAAAGTGTTTTCTGCCTCTATTGAGATAAATAATCGTGTGATCTTTTAAAGTTCTATTTATGTAATGAATTACATTTCTTGATTTGCATGTGTTGAACCAAATTTGCATTCCAAGGATAAAACCTACTTGATATGATGGATTAGTTTTTTGATACACTTGTGGATTTGGTTTCCTAGTATTTTGTTGAAGGTTTTTGCATGTATGTTCATCAAATATATTGGCCTGAAGCTTTCTTTTTTTTTTGTTGTGTGGCTACCAGGCCTGGGTATAAGGATAATGCTGTCCTCATAGAATGAGTTAGAGAGGAGTCCCTCCTTCTCAATTTTTTGGAATTGTTTTAGCAGGAATGGTATCAGCTTTTCTTTATACATCTGGTAGAATTTGACTTTGAATCTGTTTGGCCCTGAGCTTTTTTTCACTGGCAGGCTTTTTATTACTGATTCAAATTTGGAACTCATTATTGGTCTGGTGTGTTCAAGGATTCAATTTCTTTTTTGTTTAGTCTTGGGAAGTTGTGTGTGTCCAGGAATTTATCCATTTCCTCTAGTTTTCTAACTTGTGTACATAGAAGTATTCATAGTAATGTCTGAGGGTTCTTGTATGTCTGTGGGGTCAGTGATAACATCTCCTTTGTCATTTCTGATTGCATTTATTTGGATCTTCTCTTTATTAGTCTAGCTAGTGGTCTGTCAATCTTAGTAATGTTTCAAAGTACCAACTCTGGATTCATTAATCTTTTTATAGTTTATTACATCTCAATTTCTTTTAGTTCAGTCTGATTTTAGTTATTTCTTGTCTTCTGTTAGTTTTGGGGTTCATTTGCTCTTGTGTCTGTAGTTCCTCTAGTTGTGATGTTAGATGGTTAATTTTAGATCTTTGTATCTTTCTGATGTGGGAATTCAGTGCTATAATAAACTGTCCTATTAACATTGCCTTAGTGTGTCCCAGAGATTCTGGTATGTTGTATCTTTGTTCTCATTCGTTTCAAAGAGTTTCTTGATTTCTCTGTTGATTTTATTACTCTCCCCACCCTGGGTCATTCAGGAGCAGGTTGTGTAAAGTCCATGTAATTATATAGTTTTGAGCAATTTTCTTAGTATTGATTTTCATTTTTGTTACACTGTGGTCTATGAGTATGCCCTGTATGATTTCAGTTTTTTTTTTTTTTTAATTTGTTGAGGATTGTTTTACATCCGATTGTGTGGCCAATTTTTGATTATGTACCATGTGGTGACGAGAGACAATGTATATTCTGTTGTTGTTGGGTGAAGAGTTCTGTGTTTTAATTATGTCTATTGCTGAGTTCAGTCCTGAATATCCTTGGTAATTTCCTGCCTTTATGATCTGTCTAATATTGTCAGGGGGATGTTGAAGTCTCCCACTGCCACTATTTGAATATCTAAGTCTCTTCATAGGTGCCTAAGACCTTGCTTTATGAATCTGGGTACTCCTATGTTGGGTGCATATATATTTAGGATACTTAAGTCCTCTTGTTGAATTGAACTCTTTACCAATATGGGTTGCCCTTCTTTCATTTGTGATCTTTGTTTGTTTAAAGTCCCCTTTATCTGAAATTAGACCAGCAACGCTTGATTTGAAAAAAAAAAAAAAAAAAACCTTCTTCAAATCTCAAACTGAACCAACTAAATAGGGAGAATCTTTGTGGAAATATAATGTGAAATCAAAATATTGAGGTCTTGTCTTTTCTCACCCATAAAGTTTTTAAAGCACTACATAATTATAGATTAGTGCTCAAAAATAATTTCTTTGGAAAACCAACCAAAATATCACAAAGAAGGAAGTTCTCCTACAAGTTTTATAACTCTTTCAAAAATGTATATTAAGACTTTGTTATATGACAGTTATTATCCTAAGCATTGATAATATTATTTCAGAACCTACCTTTATGAAGCTTAAAGCCTAGTGGGTGAAATAGTATGTGAATAAGAAATTATAATGATGTGGGAAGGCTCTGATGTGAAAAGCACAAGGCACTTTAGTAGTACTTAGGAAGGGCAAGAGAGAAGAACTTGAAGGGATATTGGAAGCTTCTTGGAATGACTAACAGACAGCTTCTGAAGGAGAAATATTTAGTCTGGAAATTATATGTGTGAGTGGAGGGCATGGGATGCATTTTGTGTATTAGGAAAAAGAGAACAGGGTACCATCATTTTTATCAGAGAAACAGCATATGGGAAGGCCCTAGAGGTGCCCAGAGGTGAGAAAAAAAACACTGGAATCATGAAGTTGGGCAGGTTACCATAATGATAAAGCTTCCAGATAGAACATGAAAGTAGTGTCCAGGTACTGCTTTTTTTATATTTTCTCTTGGACAAAATGAGGTTTTCATTTGAATTTTGAGATAATCAGATAATAGGCATTAAATACACATATAAATACACATACACACACACACACACACACACATAACCTTTCAATTTTTTTCTTTTATTCCAACAACTGACCACTATTTGAATAAAGATACTTCGACATTTATACAAAAATAGCTTTTCAGATAGTCTTCAGCACTTACTCTTTTGTCCTTAATAGAAGGGGTATACGTCGTTTTAGGGGAGATGAGAAGGAGCGTCTGTAATCAGCCTAGGAAATCAGAAAACAAGAACAAATGACTCCCTAGTTAAGTTCTGTGCCAAATTATATGTCACTTTTGAACTGATATTTGTAAGTTACTTAGTAATAAATCATTGAACTATGTTATGTATCTTTCATATGTATGAAGATGGAAATTTACGGCCCACTTATATCTAACACCACTCTGTTGATGAATGTCAAGTAACAACTCATAACAATAAAAAGCTTACTAGTATTGGGTGCTATTGCTGCTATTCTACTTACCTAACAATAAATGAGAATATAAAACACACAGCGAAACAGACACCACAGCATGAGTCCTCAAATTGATCCTAGCAAGTAAACTCCTTGTAGTGAATGAGAACTCTTGATTAACAAGAAAACAGCATTATATTGAGAAACACAGTGCATCATGTATTTATACGCAGGTCACTCTTCAGATGATATTAAAATGTTATGGATGAGCTATTTTCTGAACGAGCTAGAACCATAAAAGAACTCATTTATTCAAGGTTTGTCATTTCCTGATCTATTTTATATTCATGATGCGTTAAAAGCACTATGTTTCCCTATCTATTACTTACTGCTATGTATTTATCCACTCAAATGTTTTGGGGCTTAAAACTTTTTTTTTTTAATTTCCCATGATTCTGGGAATTGACTGGATTCAGTTGGGAAGTTGGAATTTCATACTGTGTTGCAATAAGATGTGAGCTGTAGCTGATATAATCTAAAGACTTGACAGAGTCAAGAAGGATCACCTTCCTGACTGGAAGTTGATGCTGGCTACTCACAACAGAGGGTCCCCAGAGGAAGCTTCCCAAAAAGAAACATTCTAAGATACCCAGGCAGAAGCTGTAGATTTTTTATAGCTTAGCTCTGGAAGTCCCAAAATATCTTGTCTGCAACATTCTATCCATAAGACAGGCCAAGAAAGCCACCCTAGATTCAATAGTAGGGGAGTTAAACTCCAACTCAATGTAGGATTGACAAGGTAACATTGTATAAGAGCATGTTGGATGCTCTTTGGAAAATATATTCTGCTGCAGTTCCTTAGGGTTACTCACTTTGGTTGATAAGTCCAGACTTTTACAGTAAACACTAACTGCTATCAATGCTGATTCAACAAAACTGAATAATAATAGAGACCTATCTAACCACTATTCTTAAAGACTATGATGTATATCATAATGTAGTGTAGGGTTTCCCAATTTCTAGCATATGCATCTCCCTCTATTATTCTGGCACTCTTTCTTAGCACTATCCGGACTATATCCACTGCTGGTATCTAACTCACATTTCTTTCCTGGACTAACTTGCTAGTGTATCACTTTCTTTTTTACTTAAAGAAAGTTCCATTGCCCAGAAAAGGGAAAGGAACAGTCTGTGAATCTCATTAGCATATTCTTATTCTGTCTGGTTCTTCACTTAGTGAGAAAAAAAGAGAGTGAGTGCAAAAAATATTTTGGTTTGGGGAGTTCTCTCTGCTTAACCCTTGAATCTCTGTCAAACCTACTAATGCCACCAAAGCATAAAATCTTAAAAGAGAAAAAGTGTTTGCAATGCAAGCAGATCTTCCAGAAAAGTGGGAAAGTTCCTGTGTACTTCCTGGCAATTTTAGTTCCTTTTATATATTAGGGAAATGTAATTGATTCTAATTCTGAACCTTAAACTTGGCCACAGACTAAAACATTTCCAATCTAAGAGCTAGTATTTTTCTTATGATAATTCAGAAAATTGAATCCCAACAATAAAATAGTTAATAAATATGTACTTGATTTTTCTTTTGATTGTAATGGGGTTAATGACACATTTTTCTGCATGTTATTTATTCATTTGTGCACCTAATTAATGCCAGGTATTGGGGATACAGCTTTAAACAAAACAGACAGAAGTCCTTGCCTTCATGAACAAGTTTAAATTTACACACACACACACACACACACACACAATTTAAATTATATGGTTAAGTGTCTACATTTTACCTAATTCTTTCTAGCCTTCATTTTCTGCTACAAGAGAAACAAATATAGACTAATTTGATTAGTAAGCTTTATAAACATACTGAAACAGTATACAGTAGCATGCATTTTTAGAATTTGAGAAAATTTGATAGGATAGAGTAATTGTATTTATGCTTTTAAAGTTCATAAATTTAAAATAATATGCACCTTTTCTTCTTGAAAACAAAGTCATTTTTACCTCTTGCTTATTTTATAATCTGGTAAGGGTTTTCAGAGGGCACATATATTTGCGTTGGTTAAATTTTGCTAAGAAATATTTCACTAAAATGTAACCTCCACGGTTGTACAAATTTCAAGTCATTTTTGGGGAGAGGAAATTTAGATGTAACATATAGTTGAGCCAAAGTTAACAAATGCTATTCCCAAGCCATACTGATGTCATCACTGGTGATGTTTTTGACAAACAACAAATTAAATAATCAGTTCTCATGCAATTCTGTGTTCCAGCATAAATGGAGTAGAAACAAACCAATAATGCCAAATAGAAAAAGACAAAAGCAATAATAAAATAAAAATGATTTCCTAGTCTCCAAGAGAATGTTACAATTAAAATGAAACTCTAAAGCCTTCTGTTTCTAGATAGATAAAAAATCATGTTATTTTTCAAAATATGTTATGAATAGTTACTGTTCTAGTGCTACTTTGCCTATGAAAATTGAAGTATAAAAGTTGAAACCTTGGTAGGAAAGAAATGAAAAGTTAGACAGGAAGTATTGATCCCGTTCTTTCCTTGCTAATTAAAGTTACGTTGCTTAATGTTTTTTTCTTCTTGATTTCACCAAAAGCATATAGGAAATAATATGGAATATTTCCAAAAACAAAACATTGGATATTTTAATCATCATGACTTCTTTAGGAACCTTCATATTTCTCTATGATTTTCGAAATGATCTCATCTTTATATTATCTTCCATTAAAACTACACTTAGCTTGGCTTTATTTTGTCTTACTATTGAGGATGTTAATATATATACATATACATATATACATGATGTTAAATATATATATATATATATAAGTGTGTGTGTGTGTATGTGTGTGTGTGTGTGTGTATATATATATATATATATATTTTTTTTTTTTTTTTTTTTTTTGAGATAGAGTCTTGCTCTGTCACCCAGGCTGGAGTACAGTGGCATGATCTTGTCTCACTGTAACCTTTGCCTCCCTGTAACCTTTGCCTCCCAGGTTCAAGCGATTCTTCTGCCTCAGCCTTCTGAGTAAGTGGTATTACAGATGTGTGCCACCATGCCTGGCTAAGTTTTTGTATTTTCAGTAGAGATGGGATTTTGCCATATTGGACAGCCTGGTCTTCAACTCCTGACCTTAGGTGATCCACCTGTCTCAGCCTCCCAAAGTGTTGGGATTAGAGACGTGAGCCACTATCTTTTATTTTTGGTCTGCTCAATGGTACAAAGCATTTCATTGTATAATGAAATTCATGAACTATTCTGACATTTCTTCAATATCTGGACACAAACAATTGACATATCAGTAAAAATATACATTATATATTGTATCTACTTTATCATGTACCATGGTAAGTTTTGGGATTTTAAAAATACTATGATTAAGCCCGATGCAGTAGTCATCCCAGCTACTTAGGAGGCCAACATGGGAGGATCTCATGAGGCTAGGAGTTCAAGGCCAACCTGAGCAATATAACAAGATTTTGTCTCTAAAATTTTTTTTTTAAATACTATATTAAAACAGTGAATGGGAAAGATTAGTAAATGAAATATTTTATTATATCAAAAAATGCCAATATATTGTCAAATCAAAGATTCTCTACATATGAGGGGTTTTCAAAAAGTTCATGAAAAATGTATATTTTGAAAAAACTATGCATAGATTTAAAAAAAATACACTCAAATAAATTCATGCTAACTTGTTCTAATATGTCTGAACAAGATCTAGTTTGAGGCGTTAAAAAGATAAGACATCAATTTAAAAAGAGACCCTTTCAAAGCAACATGCATTCTGCTAAAATTGAAGCAAGAACAAACATAACATTTATGGCAATGCTTGAGTGGAAGAATGGTGAAATCATTAATGCTTTATGAAAGGTTAATGGGGACAATGCCCCAAAGAAATCTGCAGTTTACAAAGGGAAAACTCATTTTAAGAAGGAACAAGATTATGTTGAAGATGAAGCCTATAGTGGCAGATTATTCACATCAATTTGCAAGGAAGAAAGTTCACCTTGTTTGTGCCCTAACGGAAAAGGACTGACAACAGCAGGAACAACAGCCAACACCGTAGACATTTCAATTGGTTTAGCTTATACAAGTCTGACTGAAAAATTAAAGTTGAACAAAAACTTTCTGTGCTGTGGGTATCAAAACCATTGAACCCTAATCAGCTGCAGACAAAAGCAGAGCTTTCAGTGAAAATTTTCAACCAGTAGGATTCTGAAGCATTTCTTTGAAGAATTGTAACACGAGATGAAACATGACTTTACCAGTATGATCTTGAAGATGAAGCACGAAGTGATGACTATGGAGAGGTGGAAGTGGTCCAGTCAAAGCAAAAGTGGATGACTGGTCAAGAGTGAAGATCATGGCAACAGTTTTTTGGGATGCTCAAGGCATTTTACTTGTTGACTTTCTGCAGGGCCAAAGAATGATAACATCTGCATAGTATGAGAGTCTTTTGAGAAACTTAGCCAAAGCTCTAGCAGAAAAATGACTGGGAAAGCTTCACCAGAGAGTCTTCTCTACCATGACAATGCTCCTGCTCATTCCTTCTGCAAGAATTTCTATGGAAAATCCTTAGCCATTCACCTTATAGTCCTGATTTGGCTCCTTTGAATTCTTTTTGTTTCCTAATCTTCTAAAAACATCTCTTTAGAGCGCATATATTTTTCTTCAGCTAATAATGTAGAGAACACTGCATTGACATGGTTAAATCCACAGGACCCTCAGTTCTTTAGGGATGGACTAAATGGCTGGTATTATCACTTAAAAGTGTGGGTTGAACTTTATGGAACTCATATCAATAAATGAATTTTATATTTTTTATTTTTATCTTTTGATTCTCTTTTTCCATAAACTTTTTGAAACCCCCTGGTATACAAATATATACACGTAATACACATTCATTTGAACTAATTATCATTGGTGTTGCATTTTATTTCACCATAATGAGCAATAAGCCATTATTACTTGTAGCTGTAGATGAAGCTAGGCTTGACCCAGATCTTGGTTTCTAAATACCATTTTTTAATAAAAGAAGCCAGAGCTCATTGGGAAAATTATTGATTCTAGGACTCAAGCAATACAACATAAATCTAGAGCATCTTACATAGTGCCAGAAAATAAGAAAGTGCTAAAAGAAACCTCAAAAGGATAGAGGCATCTAAATGGTGAAAACTGGAGAAACTTGAGCAATAAATAATAATATAGATTATATTTTTGTGTTATACTGGAGTATAATCCATAATATGAAATAAATATACATCAGTCCAGACTGACATAAATTAATGATTTAACAAATGAAGCAGAAGAGATAAATTGTCCATAGAGAAAAATTTAAATATTCTATATAGATACTTATACCTCCAGCAGGTAGAATGTAAACCATGCCCCCCATCCCCTAACACACACACACACACACACACACACACACACACACGGGTGATGACTAGACTTAGTGACTCACTTACAAAGAATAAAGTTATCATGTACTTTCTTATACAGTGTGATGATAAGGGCATTTCATCTTTTTATTTTTCTTCCTCAAAACACATAACCCCAGTTTAATTATGAGAACATTACACAATCACACACTGAAGGACATTCTGCAAAATACCTGACCAGTACTCTTCAATACTGCCAAGGTCATGGTAAGGAAAGACTGAGGAACTATGACAGACCAGATGAAACTAAAGAAAAATGACTAACTGCACTGTTATATTCTGGATTAGATCCTAAAAATGGAAAAGACATTAGTGGAAAAACAGTTGAAAAAGAAAGTTCTGGAGTTTAATCCATAGTTATGTACCAACGTTAACTTTTTAGTTTTGGCAGATGGTATGTAAGGCATTAACATTAGGATAAATAATAGATCATACATGGGAACTCTACTATTTTTGCAATTCTTATGTGAATTTAAAGTTATTAAAAAATAAATGTTTATTAAAAATTGGCTTGGTGAACATTTCTCAGTATGAATTACTATTATAAAATATGCTTTTAATCATCATTATATAAATAGCTGATATAACTCGTTGTCCTAAGGGTCACAACATCATTTATTATTATTACTTTGGAGTACTGCTCCCTCCCCATTATTTTTTTTATTTATACTGTAGTGTAGTCAAGTGTATTTGCATTTACAATATCTACTCTTGACTACTTATAATTGAGATCCATGGCATGGCAGATTTTCCTTTGTGTCAACTAAAATCTGTTTGATCATTTTTCTGGGCATACGCCTGGGCCATATTCCCCAGCCTCCTTTGTAAGTGAGACTACATGACTGCCTTCTGGCCGCAGTATGGTCAGAGGTAATAAAATGCCAGTTTACACCAAGACCATTGATGAACTTCCCCTGTATGTTCATCGTTCTGTCCCTGTCTACAGACAAGAGAGAGGACACCAAAGATTTAAAACTGTTTACTTTAGTACACCCATTTGCAGGAGGATTATAAGGCCAATCGTCTGAGTATTTACAGTGTAATTTACATATATTGCCAATTTGTTTCCTTTTTTTTTTTTACTGAATTATTTTCTAGAATGGTTATTCTGATTCTTTCTGGCCAGCAGCAAATGAATCCTTCTGTTTCACAAAATCCACAATGTTGTAATTTTGTTTTCCTTTGTGTGCATGTTGTATGTGGATTTTTTGGTCATTTTACACATTTTACAACAAGAAAATGTATCTTGTTGTAAGTCTGTGGTATTATGGGATAAATAATGATGATATTCTTAAATATTTACTAGCAAATTTTTTTTTGTATGTGAAATGTCTAGTCCTGTATTAGCGCCATTTTTCAACTATTATATTCTTTTCTTGATTTTTAAAGATCTTCAGATATATTAAGCAGGTTAAACCATTTTTAGTCTTATGTTTTGCAAATATTTTGTCATAACTAACTTGAATTTTATATTGATTTGTAATATATGATTTACATAATTTCAGAGTTTCACTCTTTCTCTCTGTGAGTGCTTCTTCTACTTTTGTTCTTACAAAGACCTTTCATAACCTGAAATTCAATACATATTCATTTACATTTTCTCCTCTTTTTAATATACTTTTTTGCATTTAACTATAATCCATATGAAATTTATTTTATTTTATATTGTGAAGTAATTACTTAATTTTCTTTTTGGTAATAAATAATTAATAGTCTCATAACTAATTATTGACTCATATTTTCCCCACTGATTCATGTCACCTTTATTGTATCCTATGTTAGATCTATTTATTGTATATTTTTAAATGCTTAGTTCTTATGTTATTACTTTTTGACACCTTATTTTCTGCAAATTCTAGCTAATTCTAGTCATTACTTTTGCATATTTAGCTTTCCTAAATCTATTTTACTACTTAGCTAAACACATGGTTTGGCCTAATATGTATCATATTTTTTAGTATTATACCACAACTTTAATATTGGAATAAACCAAACTTGCTTTTGGTATAGTCTTTTATTATAAAAGCCTAGATATTGTTTACTGGCATTTTTATTTCCTAAATTATCATCTCTGTTCATAGGTGAGTTTTATCTGTTTTTGTGTGTGTGTGTGTTACCATCATCTGGTTTCCTTTTTTTTTTTTTTTTTTTTTTCTGTGCTCTGAATCTCTCTACATACTAGATTTGCAATTTCCATGAGGATAGGGATCATGGTTTTCTTGACCACCACTTTATTATTGGTGCCCAGCAGCCTATCAGCACCTAGTAGGTAACACAGAATGAATGAATTTGTTAAGTTTGTACTTTATCTGTTATTTGAAAGATTAAAAACACACATAGTTGAAATTCTTGTGCGATAAAAGCCTTGTGAAGGCAGAAATTCTGTGACATTAAAAAAAAATCTTCATAAATGTTTAAATTTTATCTGACAATTGATTTTTTCCCAGAAAACATTTGAATTCAAATTTTAAGATATCTTAGTGTATACTTATAAATAGTAGTATATTATGAATGGAAAAAATTTCATCTATGTGTTTTCTAAAATTTACTTTTATTTTACTGTAGTTCCAATTACTCAATAAGAATATTTTTATTCTCACAACCCAGTTGCACTATTTTCCTTCATTTATATTATAACTGGCATGTTATTGTTTTTGTTCCTAGCATTTAATGGAAATAGTCGTATTTGCCAATCATCAAGTATATTGATCTTACTTGCTCTGCCTCATGAATATCCGGTTGTCATTACAATCTTCCTGCCTGATCTAAAACTTTACTTTACTGAGATGTGCTGGACTGGTGCCGAATCTCCTGCTTTCACTTCCTGATCAGCTATGTGACTTTGTAGATTGGAATTAATTTTGGATAATTTGAAGTAATCATGAAAACTATAGCCTAGAAAGTGTGCAGTCTTCCCATGGCTACTCTTGCCTTCATTTCCCTCTCCTACTGGCTTCTTTCTGGTAATTTGTTATGTCCAGTACAATTCTGTTTTGAGCCCTGTTAATTACTGGATTTGTAGCCTCAGTTGTAGTAATGGTGGGCAACAGAGAATGACTTTGAGTTGCACAGAACACTGTTCTTACTCATTAAAACAATGAATTGTTTACTTTACTTAGTGATAGTTTCATGTCTCTGAGGTAAGAATATGCATTAAGATTTGATTGACGTAATTTCTTTCTTCTTTCTAAAGGATTCCACTCAGTGGCTACATGTAACCTTTAATTATCAGACATTCCCTTTGAAATGAGACAGATGCCTGGCCACTCATCCTAATTTTCACTGCTTTGTTGGTTTTGTTTTCTTTCTTAATTTTTAAGATCTTTCTTTGGGAAAATTGAGGAAGCAAAATTAGGACTTCCTAGCTAGCCAACATTTAAGCCTGAACCTCCTCAGAAAAATTATCTTTTTTTCAATGGAAGATTTGCTTAGTGAACTGTAAGTGGTCCTATTATATGATATTATATATGTATACACATATAATATCAAAAATACATATGTATATACATACACATTTTTGTTCAGTTTTTACTGATGATAAATCAAGATAAAAATGTATATATGATATTTAATATAAACTCACTTAGGGACAGACAATTGAGTTTGAAATGAATTCAACATGTACTTAACATCAATTCAAATATAAATTCTTACATAATTTAATCTGAATGATATTTGTGATCCTCTGAATTTTCAGAGATCCCTTGAAGAGAAAAATTTAATTTTAATTTAGAAATATATGGAAATTATTAGTAATTTTTTCAGAAGCACTTTTTATAGGGCATTACAAACATCTCCCTAGACAGAGTCCATGGACAAGAGAGACCATAAAGCTGTGTACAATAAAGTTCTTCCTTTCATCTGTGAACTGTGGTATTTTTGAGCCTCTAGTTACTCACTGATATGCTCAGGATATTATAATGATACTTATCTTAGTGGACATTTGCTGTTTCTGTCTTTTACCTCTTCCTCCTTTCTTATGACAGCAGAGTCTCTTCTCCTGAATAAATGGGAAATGATCTATGCTTGGTCAGAGTACTACAATCCCTTGTCCAGAATGATTAATGTAGGGATGACCAAATGACTTGGGAAGGTTCTGTGAGACACCACACTTGGAACTTTCTATTTAAGATAGTGGGAATACTATCTACTTCCTCTACCAGAGTAGGTAAACTAAGAAGATGCCAAGAAAGCACAATGTGTGGATTTTGTCTTTTACTGTCCCTTTAAACTTTAATCAGCAACAATATTCCCATGCCTCTATATTAAAAACTCAAAATGGTCTGTAAGTTTTTTAGATATTAAAACTTTGTTTTGAAATTTAATTAAAATATATTTGTAAACATATAGAATTAAGGATAAAAAATGTTCATTTTAAAACATGTAATCATTTCATATTTGCAAACATAAACAGATGGTATAAAATTCATACTATTAAAAATGTTAATGATGCACTATTGTGCTCATGGAATATTCTTGCTGTAATTCTAGAGTTTGTTCTCTCCACATTTCAGGGAGCTGAGAATCTGGTACACTGAAAGTCATGAGAGCGACGTGGCCAAAGCAGTAATGCAGCATCAAAAACCTTTAAAACACATATTTAAAAAATACATTTCTACAGGAATTGCCTAGATAAAAGGGTGATACAATTTTGTATTTTTCCTGGTTCAAAATGAATGATATTGCATCTTAGCATTTTAAATGAAGATTTCAAATACAAAACTGAGAGTGAAACATCACATATATCTCTCCTGCTTAATTTTCTGAAAAAGAGACTCCTTAAAGTCCCAGCCCACGCTGGTAAGTGTTCTCAATTACAACTTTTGCAAAGCCCAGGGAAAGTTGCTTTACTCTGTTTACATTGCAACATTTTAGACCCTTTAAACTACAGGACACTATTGATTCCAGAAAATACTTGAACACAGCTGAAGAAAACCAAAGGTAGGCAAGAAAAAAACGTGCCCAGCAGCAAAGGTACAGCAAGGATATAGTGATTCCTCCCTTCTCCTCACATGGGCTCCACCCACTTATACCTGTGCCACCGTTCATTCCTCTGAGCATTACAATGTGGTGGCCAATTTTTTTTTTAATCAGTAAGGCACCTTCAATTTTATGCTACATTACTGGTAATACAATGGTAAATACTAGCCCATGAATTTTCTGCCCAGCTTTAGAAAACAGACCATATTACAATGTAGTCGGTTTATCCCGAAACAAGCCTCCATAGAGAAATTAAAATGTTCCAGTCCCATTTACAGTCCCAAAACTGTGAAACTGACTTGGCTGCACTTGTTTTTCCTTCCTTTCTCCAGCAGTGTGAAGAGGATATTGTGTAGTTGTCATCTCTTTCCTTTGACTTGAGCTTTTTCTTGCCTCCTTTCCCCCCACCTTCTAGCTGTGGTTTGGACTTTATAGGGATGGGAAGTATGGACAGGGAAAAGAGAACAGTTCCCACGTGTATTGAGTAATCAGTTGGCTTTAAGCCCTCTGGGCTGACAGATGTATAAAACAGAACCTCATGTGCACTCGTGTGGGGCCTAGGGGTTCTTTCCTAAAACTCTATTTTCATGACCCAGGCACATACCTATTTATTCTCCTCTGCAGCAACTGGGTAACATATTGCCTCTTTCTGCCGATGTCCACTTGCCACTCTAGATGGCTCTATTAGATAACAGTCAACAGAATTCTATTATGGTTTTCCATCTCTTCTGACACATATTTGATTTATGAGAAAACCTTGTGCATTTCTAGTCTTCAAGGTCTGGCAGTACATGCCAATCCCAATACCCCACCTAGGGTCTAGTTAGTTCAGGCAATGTATTTCCAAAACCTCTAAGTCATTTTCCTAAGACTCCTTTCTAGACTTATTAGAAGGATGCACCCCTAACATTTCTCTAAATGAATGGAGTGAGGGATTTACAGAACAGTGATAGTTCTTTTCACCAGTATTTTCTTCCGCCCTCTGTGATGTCTTTCACTATCTTTGATTTGGGTGGTGGATCCAAGAGTTATGGAACAGGTTCTTCAACAGTGTTCTTGCAAATTCCTCACATCTACAAGATGGTCCCAGGAAAATCCGCTCCTTATATAAATCTGGGATCTTAATGAGATAGAGAGAGAGAAAAAGTTGCAGAGAAAAAGAGAGGAAGAGAGAGAGGAAACATAGCTGAGATAAAATACTTTGAGGCATTGGATTCTGTAGCAACAGCAGCAGCAGCTGATTTTACCATTTTTGTTGCAACTGCTACTGCTATTAGTGCAGTAATACAAAATTTTAAAATAACATAGATCAAATTGTGGGCAAAATTAATACCTTTTTAAAAGGAAAATCTCAGTGAAGTTATTTAGTGAAGGTTTCTTTCTGTTGGAAGGAAAACCAGAAGTATTTCCAAAACTTTTAAGTTATAATTATATCTTAGTTTTATTCTTATTATTTTATCATGTAGAATGGAGATAACTGTAGTTCCATGTCAGTACATCTGATATGAATTTTAGTCTGTAAGTGCCAGTACATTTGAAATTTAATTTAAAATATGTCCAACAGTTTTTCATTTCTCTTAGCACTATCTTTGTAAATTGTATTTATAGAATTATAGGCATTTTTTACATAACAAGAAAGATGGTAAAGTGGAAGTACTTAAAAACACATATGTTTAGAGGTAAAAGACAAAATGGCATAAAGAGTCTTAAAGCTAAATAGTTACCATCATTATCTAATAATTTATTTGGACTCAATATAAATAATTACAATATATAAAAAAAGTACATTGTGATTTAAAGAATATCTTTCACAAAAATTACTATGCTAGAAATAAAAACAGCCAGGGAATGACTCAAACTTGTATTATCTTTAATTAGTTTTCTTGTTGAAGCACATCTCAGAGAAAATATACACAGAATTTATATGTATCTCTGAACTTGATCTATCTCTCTCTCTCTGTATATATTTGTTTTTTTCTAATAAAATATTTTTATACTTTCTGTATTTTTGGTACAATGCAGCTCACTGATAGAGAGTACCACTTATAGGATTTGCAGAAAATGTGTATTCACAGGAGAGCAGGCCTCTTAAAGGCTCATGGTTATATTCATATTCTGTAAGGAAACCAGTTAAAGTCTAAAATAAGACAAAACTTACTTAAAAATAGGAATACTTAACAGTCTTGATTTAGAAAATATTGTTCATTTTAAAAAGCTTTGCTATGCTTAAGAACACATACAATGATGCAGTCGAAGGTCATGCAATAAAATCACAAAATGCCCCATGTGATCGGAAAAGCAAACATTTAAAAATAGACATCATCAGCATCCTGTATTTTGAAAGGTCCTAAATCATTTCAAATCATTCTAAAGCAGGTGAACAGGGCTGATCTGCTGCTTTGAAGTAGTTTATCTTTCAGTTCTTATCTAGGAATGAAAATTAGATCTAAAAATTCCATAGTAGGAGGCTTTATGACACCTATAAAACTCACAGCAATTAAATTTCATGGCTTTGAACTAGTTTTTTATATAATTTTTTTTTGTGGAACGTTTTGAGATGAAACTGAGGAACTTGTAGTGTGTTTGTTCTTTGTTTCTAAACACAGATTTTTTCTTTTTTTTTTTGTATTAATGCAAATATCATTGAAATCCCTGATTTGGCTTTGAAAAATGTCTAAATTGTCTGATAGGTATTGAAATTCTCTAAGTTTATAAATACAACCTGATTACAGTATAGGAATTATGATGATTCTAGTATATTTACACATATTGTGATTAATTTTCATATTAGCATCAATAATTTACTGTTAAAAAACAATACCTCTATGCAAAACTTCCAAATCACGTCATTTCCCAATTATTAATTTAATTGTTAGAATGATATTAATAATAAGTGGCAACATATTTTATTCAATATTCAAAGTGCGAGTCTTAAAACCATGAACTGAATCTTAGTCACAAATCTATATATTAGTATTTTTGCAATTTTAGACAACTAGCACAAACTTTTTAGGCTTCTGGTATTTCCTTCTTAAATGTTTCATAGAGATCGTGTGTGTGTCAAATGCATGAAAGCATATTTTAAACTCTAAACGCTTTCAGCACTACTAAGTATATTGTATATTGAAGTACTTTATGTAAATTTTTCACTAGGTTGGAAAGTTTCCTATGCTTTTGGAAATTCTTTACTTTAGGAAAGTTATTTGATATAGAAGTTCCCATGCCTATGCTTGTAAAAGCTAAAAAAGTAATGAAGTACAGTGTAAAGCTGAATATTGTTTCTGTTGATCAAGAAAGAAAAGAAGCAAATGGGTATAATTGTCAAACTAAGTAAATGTATACATCATAGAATTGAACATGGTTCTTTAATGGGTTATTTTCCGTTACTGAAGGCAGTTTAAAGGTTAATACAGGGTCTTAGGCCAATAGGAGCAGCTTTGGTTTATTTTTTAGAGAGTACAGGGATATATTCTAAAGTTCTATTTTATTTATTTTTCTTAAGAGGATGAGGGAAAAGGAGAGGATATTTGCTCTCTGTAGTATTTCTTAAAGAATATTAGACAGATTATCTTGCCTTTGAAATGGAGAAGGGAAAGGTATATTAAATATGATTATGCTCAGATATTTAGTATGTTTGGTTTAGAATGTAAGATAAATCAGAAGCAGCCTTTTTGGCGGCCAGGCCTGGCCATTAAAAATGTTTCATTTCTCAAGTATTAACAAATTTATCTCTTTTTACATTCTAAAGTCTTATTTCTTTGAATGGGTCTTAGAAAAAAAATGAGTCAACGAAATATGAGCTTTTACACTGGAGAGAACTAGTAGAGATTGGGTTCTTTTCTTATGGATAGCAGAAGGGTAGAGGAGAACTCCAAGAGGATTAAGCTCATCCAGATAATATTTTGACCCTCAGTCAAATAATTGCTCAAGAGGGGCATCCTGTCATTGAACATCACATGTTTTGAGAGAGAATGCTCAGACTGTGCCTTGGAACTAGGTGTTGGAAACTAGAAACCTACATTGTTGGTGCCACTACATCTCCTTTCTCCTTTTTGTTTCAAGGAGCTCTCTTCAAATGTCTGTTTAGATATATATTTCTTTTTACAATGCCAATTGTTAAAGAGTTTCCAGTTCAATTCAATGCGGATATACTGTAAAATATTTTTGAAATGTCATCTTCCTTTTTCCGAATTTCTCCCAAAAACTCAGATGACTTGAAAGATATGAGGCTAGTCTTCTATAATATGGGTTACTAGATTACTATTTCAAATACAGAGCTGCCCTAGAGTAAAACTGAGTCCAAAAATTAATATAAAAGCATACCCAGATTCCCAGTTTCATGACTCAGTCTTTTCTACTATGGAAAAGATTTTCCCATGTAAAGTTTTCAGAAATGGAGAGTATCTTTAAGATTATTTTTCACTTTTATTTTCAATTGTGGTGCAATATATATAACTTAAAATTTACCCTTTTAACCATTTATAGTGGTTTAGTAATGTTAAGTACATTCACATTTTTTGTGCAACCAATCTACAGAACTCTTTTCATCTTGCAAAACTGAAACTTTATATCCATTAAGCAACTCACCATTTCTCCCGTCAGCCAGCCTATGGCAATCACCATTCTACTTTCTGTCTCTGTTAATTTTACTATTCTAAGAACTTCACATAGGTGAAATCATACAGTATTTGCCTTTTTGTGACTGACTTATTTTACTTACCATGAGCCCCTCAAGGTTCTTCCATGATTTAGCATGTATCAGAATTTCCTTCCTGAATAATATTGCATTATATATATAATTATATCTGTCACATTGTGTTTACCCATTCGTATGTTGATGAACACTTGGGTTGCTTCCACATTTTAGCTATCGTGAATACTGCTACTCTGGAGGTACAGCTATCTTTTTGAGGTCCTGCTTTCAATTCTTTTGGATATATACCCAGATATATAATTGCTTGCTCTTATGGTAATTCTATTTTTAATTTTTTAAGTAACAGCCATATCGTTTACCATAGTAGCTATACTATTCTACATTCCCAACAGCCGTGTACAACTGTTCCAATTTCTACACATTCTTGCCAAAATTTGTTGTTTTCTATTTTTTTGATAGTAGCCATCCTGTTGAATGTGAGGTGGTATCTTATTTTGGTTTTGATGAGTATTTCCCTGATATGTAATCTTGAGCATCTTTTTGTGTGTCTGCTGGATATTTGTATATCTTCTTTGGAGAAATACGTATTTAAGTTTTTTGCCTATTTTTAAAATTGATTTGTTTGTGTTTTGTTGTTGAGTTTTAAAAGTTTTTATATAGTCTGGACACTAACTCCTTATCAGATATATTATTTGCAAATATTTGTTTCCACGTCATAGGCCGTCTTTTCCGTTGATTGTGTTCTTTGATGAAGCATGCTTTAAAACTAATTTAATATAAACTGTTGAAATTGATAAACCAACCAGAAATGTAACAAAACTACATGGGTTATGTCTAGATGATGTTATGTATTTCTATTTTGCTTTTTCTGTCCCTATGATTTACATTTTCTAAAACATAAAAAACTTGCACATTTTCTATTATGAACATTTTTATAACATTATATACTTATTTTTAATAACTGCATATTAATCACATATATGTATTAATAGAATAGGTATTCTAAATTCATTTAATCATTTCTTATTTTTTAGAATAAACTTTACTGTGTATATTTGAAATTTACAACATAATGTTGTAAAATACATCTAGATAGTAAAATAGTTTCTATAGTGAAGCAGATTGATATATCTATTATCTCTCATTATACCTTTTTATAAGAGCAGCTAAAATCTACTTAACAAAAATTATTAGTAAAATATAATTTTGCTAACTATAATCCTCATGTTGTACATTAGATTTTGAGACGTGTTGATTTTACACGTCCTCTTTTTTGTAGTTTTTGACCTAAGATATAAAAATATTTCCTATTTTCTCTCCCACTCTACTTATGGCAACCAATGTTGTATTCCCTATTTTTCTATATTTCATGCTTCTTAATTTTAGTTCCACATATAAATGAGATGATGCAATATTTTTATTTCTGTACTTGGCTTAATTCAATTAGCATAAAAAGTTTCAGGTTCATCCATATTATAGCACATGGCAGGATCACCTCTTTTAAGGCTGAATAATATTCTATATTAATATTTTATTATTCAGCCTTAAAAATCATATTTTTGTATTCATTCATTCTTTGATGGATACTTAAATTGTTTTTATATCTTGGTTATTGTGAATAATGCTGCAATAAGTATGAGTTATTATAAGATTATAAGATATCTTATAATGAGATATATTTATGAAGGGGTGATTTCAACTCCTTAGGGTACATACCCAGAAGAGGAATTGCTGGGCAATATGGTGGTTCTATTTTTAATTTCCTTAGGAATCTTCATATTGTTTTATAAAATGGTTGCACCAATCTATATTCCCACCAACCATGTATTAGGATTTCCTTTTAACTACATCCAATACCAACATTTTTTTATCTCTTGTGTTTTTGATAACAGCCATCCAAATGGGTATGAGGTGATATCTCACAGTGATTTTATTTTAATTTGCATTTTTAGTGATTAAAAATGCCTCTGTATTTCTGTTAACATTAGCAATGTTTCTTGTGTGTACAACTTACAGGCTGAAGTTTTATTTTAATGGGCTAGTCTTTTAAAAGTGGGACTATTGATTCAAAGTGCATGTATGAATTTTAATAGAAGTAGCTACATTACCTTCCAAACAAGTTCTATGTTTATATACAACTTCTGGGAATGTATGAAAGTGCCTGTTTCCCTAGAATAATACCTGTATTAGATATTATTAATTTAAAAATATGGTTCAGTCAAGTAAAAAGTGGAAACTCCTTGCTTTAACTTACAATTTTTCTAAACTTTTATATCTTTTTTATATGCTACCTGTTCGCATTTTCTCTTCTATAAAGTTACATGAATATCTTTTGCCATTTTTATTTCTTTGTTTTCAACTTACATAAATGATAAGGAACCCATCATATAGTAAATATATATTATTTTGACTCAACATTGACTAATTATTTTCTTTATTTTGGTGTCTTTCGACATTCGATATTTTAAAAACTTTATATGTTTAATTGTGGATATCTATTACTTCATAGTTCCTGAGTTGTATTTCTTTAAGAAAACCTCTCATTCTAAAAGTAAATATATATATATATTTTTCTAATTAAAAAATTAATAGATTTGTTATATGTTTATAGGAAGTTAATTCTTAGGTGTGGTTTGTGGTAAAAAATATTTTTGAGATATGTAGGCAGTTATATCAAGATCATTTTTAAGTAGCCATTTTCCCCCATTTTGATTATTGTATTTAGTTTAATCTGTTTCTGGAATCTACTCTGTGCCACTGAATTATTTATATTTCTATGTCAAAGTATACTCAAATCTACTCCTCTTCTCACTCAAATAAGTTTCTTTGAGTAGGAATATGCCCTCCATTATTCTAAATGTGAAAATGAGAGAGGGAGAAACAGAGGGCAGGGTAATTCAGCTCATCTTCCTTACATTTTTCCTTGGTTTTTCATATTTTCTAATATATTCACTAACAAGAGAAATGGAGACATGTCATTCAACCTTTGATATACTTCAGTGAACATGAGACATGCATTGTTTTGGAAATTCAAGGAAAAAAACAAACAACAAAACTATGAAATGACTATTTTGAAACCCTATTGCTTTTTTCTGCCCCCATTTAATCTTTGCTTGTCCATTTACATCCAGTTTTGTTCCTTTGTCCTTCATGTGTACAAAGCAGAAGTACTCAGTCTTGGTATTCAATTTCTTTGTTGCACAAGAACTTTTTACATAGTACCTATAACTAGAATTCCCATAAAGAGATTTGTGAATATTATGGACACACTTTAATAATGTGACTACCGATATATATTTTATAGAGAGAGGTTAGATGATTTCTTTTGGTATTCAAGTTTTGATATTCAAGTCATTCAAATTTTCTTAGGTTAGAATTCTTACTTGTCTGGTCTTTAATAGTCAGAAAGTATCCCTTGTCTTTAGACCTGTTTAAAGATGAGAGCAAACTACATAGCTAGATTTATATGTATCCAAGTTATAATCAAACTTTGGTTCTGCATTGATGAATGTTACCTAGTAAAACTCCTTTCCTAAGAATTTCCAAAGCTCCTTTCCTAAGAATTTCATAAGAATTGATTTAATTATTTCGTTATCCAAAAACATAAGCTTTTCTCTCAAGTTCCATATTGGTGCTACAATTGCCTTTCTCCTTATTTTCAGGTCTTTTGAGGGAAAATAATACTCTTAATAAAAAGATCTGTAAATTTTGTTCTTTTTTTTTTTTTTTTCCTTTATGCTTTGACTCTAGAGACCGAAGTCTAAATCGAAATGCACAAAAAAGTTCATTTTGCATTATTTAACTCTTAAGACCTTGTGGTGTTCAGAGAATTTATGCTGTTTCAGAGTCATTACTAAGATAGTTGAAGTTTCTGTTAAGCATTTCTGGGAGCCAAATGTCATTGCATAGTTGAGTTCACTCATTTCAAACATAAGTTTGACTGGTTATGGATATGATAGTATACTGTAACACCTTGATCTCATCTCACCTGATGATATAATAACACATTAGTCATAATTAATAGTTAAAGTGGAATGAATCACACTATTCTTATGTACAAATTCTAGAGATAGGAACATCTCATATGCCCTTTTCATTGGCTACCTCTTCAGACTTTTTTTTTTTTTTTGATACAGAGTCTCACTGAGTTGCTCAGGCTGGAGTGCAGTAGCTCAATCTCGGCTCACTGCAACTTCTGCCTCCTGTGTTCAAGTGATTCTCATGCCTCAGCCTCCTGAGTAGGTGGGATTACAGATGCCCACCACCATGCCCAGCTAATTTTTGTATTCTTAGTGAAGATAGTGTTTCACCATGCTGGCCCAGCTGGTCTCGAACTCCTGACCTCAAGTGATCCTCTTGCTTCAGCCTCCCAAAGTGCTGGGATTACAGATGTGGGCCATCGTGCTGGGCTCTCTTCAGACATTTCTAAAAAAGCACCTGACCAGGACAAAAGTCTTTGATATGGTGATCTGACACATACAGTAATAATATCTATATATCAACTTATGTTGCTTCACACAAACACTTAAAATATGTATGCTCTTCCACCCCGAAGCAACAAATGAGTTTGCTTACTGCTCTAAAAGACATATTTTCTTAAAACTTATTTTGTGATTAGAAAAGTAATATGTATTTCATACAGGTATTTTTTGATAAAAGAATAATATAGGAAAAAAGGACAAATCCTCCATTATCTCATCACTCAGAGGCAAGGAATATTTACTTATATTTCAGTGTATATTCTTCTCTTCTTTTTCCCCAAACCATTTTATGAAGTGAAAAGCATATTCTTTTTTAAAAAATTTAGCTGACTTATTAAAAATTATAACACAAATCTTTTTTTTTTTTGTATTTTTAAGACTTCATGATATGAGGAAACATCTATTTTCTTTCAGTAGAATAGGTAATTATGTCCCAATATTATTAAATAAGCCACATTGGTCAATGTTTTTTTGAAGTCTTTGATTTGCTGACAATGTTTTACATTGTATTAATGTTGAACATTAAATTTGGTACCAATATTTGGTATTAGTAATAACACTGCATTGAATATTTTGGGGCACAAAGCTTTTTCTGTCATTAAGATTGATTCCTTTGATTTTTAGAATTGTAATGGCTGGCCTAGACATACAATGACAAGTTGACTTTCAAGAAGATTATTTTAATTTATATTCTCACTCATAGTATGTAAGGCAATACAGTGTCAATATGTCTTCTAATGCTTAAAAAAGAATATTTTCAGCCAGGCATGGTGGCCCATGCCTGTAATCCCAGCACTTTGGGAGGCTGAGGCGTGCGGATCACGAGGTCAGGAGATGGAGACCATCCTGGCTAACACGGTGAAACTCCGTCTCTACTAAAAATGCAAAAATAAGCCGGGCGTGGTGGCGGGCGCCTGTAGATCCAGCTACTTGGGAGGCTGAGGCAGGAGAATGTCAAGAACCCGGGAGGCGGAGCTTGCAGTGAGCCGAGACCACGCCACTGCACTCCAGCCTGGGCGACAGAGTGAGACTCTGTCTCAAAAAATATATATATATATGTATTTTTTTCTAATTTTATTATTCATATTTATGTTCATGTTAAAAATAGCCGTGATGTTAAACGTTTTCCCAGATATTTATTAGTCTCCTGTAAATGATCTGTACCTGTAAATTATAAATTTGGGTATTAAGATCTTAGTCTTTTCTTATTCCCTTCTCTGAGTCTTTATCATTTTATAAAAATTATCTCTGGACTTCTGGTTGAAAATGGCCAATTGATTATGTACACTTTAACTTCTCTCAATTCCAAGATTTTACTATACAATAAAGGCATAAAAGAACGAATCCATGTACAGACTAAGATAATGGAGGATTAGAAAATACATTAGTGCATTAATATCTTAGAAGAAATAAGAGAAAATCATGCAATAATCTCAGTAGATACCAAAAAAAAACAAAAATGACAAAAAGTGTCCCATAAAACTTAACATACATTTTTAATAAAAATTCCTAGGAAATCAGTGTTGGAAGGAATTTTTGTTAATGTAATTAAGAGTATCTATCCAAAAACATACAGTAAACATTGTATTCAATGTTATAATGTTACAAGCATTTTATTTAAATTCAGGAAAGAGAAAAAGATGCCTGATATTTTTACTTCTACCTAACAAAGTAATAGAGGCACTATCTTAAGCAATAAGAAAAGGGGAAAATAAGTGTGTGTGGAGATTGGTATGGAATAGGTCTGTACAGACTGGAGCAGGAGGATGGATGGAATTGTAAAGAACAAAAATTCTCCTTTGACTTACCGGGTCATCAGATGCATTTTAGGTTTTGAAAAATAAAATTGATAGCCATTAGATTTGGTAAAATATGGGAAACTTTAGTGATAGGTACCTAGTAAATTAATAAAATGAAAAAGTAAGTTCAACAACTGACATTATTTGAAGATGATGTTGACAACATAGAAAAAAGTAAAATAATCTATGGGCAAATAATACAATTTATAAGAGATTTTGGCAATGTTTAGTCATAAGATCATTATATTAAAAGCAATTGCATATCTATATCCTGGTAGTAATTAAAATATGTAAAATTATTTAAAACCTACTATGTAAATAGCAAAAAAATATGGGGTACATAGAAATAAATCTAACAAAAGAAGTATAAACATATATTTAAACTACCAAAATAAATGGAGAAATGTGTCATGTTCATGAGTAGGAAGATTCTCTTTCAGTTCTCCCACCTTGATCTATAAATTTAGTAACTAAGGATTTCTCAAGGAACTTGACGAGTTTGTTTAAAATTTATTTAAAATTTTTTCTTTATACATTATAAAGAATGTATAACACACTCCTAAGGAAGAACATTCTGGAGAAATTCCCGTACTACATAACAAGATTTTATAGTGCAATAGTAATTAAATCAGTGAGATATCAGACCTATGGAATAGAATTCCTCAAAACAGATTTATGTGTATATGGATCCTTGATATGAAACAGGGATATGGAGCCCTTCCTTACACCATATAGAAAAATCAGCTCAAGATAGATCAAAGACTTAAATGTTTTTTCCACTTACAGAGCAGTGGGAAAAATATGGACTTTGAGAGTTATACTAGAATAAATTCAATCATCCATACGGGAAAAAAAGAAATTAGATTTTTGCAACATGCCATATGCATAAATCAATTCCGGTTAGATTAAATAACTTGAAAAGCACAATGTAAAAACTTTCAAAAGAATATGTAGAACCTATCCTTAATATAAGATTCTTTTTTATGCTTAACATGTTAGAAGAAATCTGGGATACCAAGTATCTAATATAAGCTTTAGAACAAGCAAATAAAATAAGGAATTTAACAAAGAGACAATATGAAAAATTCTCCCTAGATTTAAAGGCATTCATCTCTGGAGTGAAAGAGCCTACCAATGTCCTGGTACACTTAATGGAAAAGCAAGCAAAAACAAAAGCACAAATAAATACGAAGGCACATTATTTTGAAGTTCCTGCAACAACTGGAATAATGAAACCATGAAAAAATCTTAACGTCAATATTGTCTTCATCTAATCCATCCCACTCCTATCCCAATCATTTTCATCACATTTTTTCACATCATCTTTTCCCTTCTATTTATTCTTCTGATATGTGACAGTTATCCTCAGTTTGCTAGGTTATTTCAATAACCTCCAAAATAACCCCTTTGGCTAAAATTTCTCTGCATTCCAATTTATGAATCCTATGTGTAGACAAATCCTAGGATTTGTCAGTCCTAGAAATTCAGATTAGCTGTGCCCCAAAGTACTGACTGACTTTCTATTACTCTTTAAACTACGTCTAAATTTCTCATTTTAGACTTTAACGGTCTGTATAAAAATGTTCCCCTACTTTTGAACTTTCTCCCACTATGCGTATGCATAGCCTGTGCTATAGTTATTTTGTGTGTGTATGTGTGTGTGTGTGTGACTATATCTTCTAGACACTGCCTCATTAATTTGCTGACACAGTGTCATCCACAGAGAAGTATTATCTGCATAGATCTTCTGTAAAAATCCCATCCAAGCTTCAAAGCCCAATTTAAATGCTGTTTCTTTTATGAAATCCATTATGAGCCCTCGCCAATGTAAAATAGGTATTAAAGTCACTGGAGATCAATATTTAGTTAAACATTTTCAAAATATTTGTTTTTTTTTTTTTTTTGGTTTTTGCTTTATAACTATATGTATGCTTATTTTATGCGTAGTATTTTATTTTAAGCCCTTTGAAGAAAGGACTTTATTTTAGGCATGTTTATATTCCAGCACCTAGCATGTTCTGGTACTAGGGAAAAATTGATTTGATAAATACTTGTTGCATTGAATTAAATTCTTTTTTTGTGTGCCATTATTATTTTTTAATTTTTATTTTAGGGTTAAGGGCACATGTACAGGTTTTTGCATAGATAAATTGCATGTCATGGGGGTTTGATGTACAGATTCTTTCATCTCCCAGGTAATAAAGCATATTATCTGATGGATAGTTTTTTGATCCTCACGTTCCACCCACCCTCCACCCTCAAGTAGGTCCTAGTATTTGTTGTTTTTGCTTTTGTGTCCATATATACTCAATGTTTAGCTTCCATTTATAAGTGAGGACATGCACTATTTGGTTTTCTGTGTCTGTGTTAGTTTACTTAGGATAATGGCCTCCAGCTCCAATCCATGTTGCAGCAAAGAATGTGACCTCATTCTTCTTATGACTATGCAGTATTTCATGGTGTATATGTACCACATTTTCTTTCTTTCTTTTTTTTTTTTTTTTTTTTTTTTGAGATAGAGTCTCCCTCTGTCGCCCAGGCTGGAGTGCAGTGGCACAATTTCCACTCACTGCAAGCTCCACGTCCTGGGTTCACACCATTCTCCTGCCTCAGCCTCCTGAGTAGCTGAGACCACAGGCACCCACCACCACACCTGGCTAATTTTTTGTATTCTTTAGTAAAGATGAGTTTTCACCGTGTTAGCCAGGATTGTCTCTATCTCCTGACCTCATGATCTGCCCACCACGGCCTCCCAAAGTGCTGGGATTACAGGTGTGAGCCACCGTGCCTGGCCCATATGTACCACATTTTCTTTATGCAATCTACCATTGATAGGCATTTAAGTTGATTCCATTCTTGCTATTGTGAATAGTGCTGTGATGAACATACGTATGCCTATGTCTTTATGGTAGAATGACTTATATTCATTTGGGAGCATACCCAACAATGGGATTGCTGAGTCAAATGGTAGTTCTGTTTTAAGTTCTTTGAGGAATCACAAAACACTGCTTTCCACAAGGGCTTAAATAATTTACATTCCCACCAGAGGTGTATAAGCATTGCCTTTTCTCTGCAACCTTGCCAGAATCTCTTATTTTTTTGACTTTTTAATAATAGTCATTCTGACTGGTGTGAGATGGTGGTTTAGATTTACATTTCTCTAATGATCAGTGCTATTGAGTGTTTTTTTCATAAACTTGCTGGCCACAAATATGTCTTCTTTTGATACATTGAAAGTAACCCCACTTTCAATGGGGTTACTTGGGTTTTGCTTGTAGAATTGTTTAAGTTACTTATAGACCCTGGATATTAAACCTTTGTGGAATGCATAGCTTGCAAATATTTTCTCCCATTCTATAGGTTGTCTGTTTACTCTAGAATCTTTTCCTGGCAGAAGCTCTTTAGTTTAATCAGGTCCAATTTGTCAATTTTTTGTTGTTGTTGCTGCTGCTGCAATTGCTTTTGGTGTCTTTTTCATGAAATCTTTGCCAGGTTCCATGTCCAGAATGGCATTTGTTAGGTTATCTCTCAGGGTTTTTATAGATTTAGAATTTATATTTAAGGCTTTAATCCATCTTGAGTTGATTTTTCTATATGGTGTAAGGAAGGGCCCCAATTTCAATCTTCTGTATATGGGTAGTCAGTTATCCCAGCACCATTTATTGAATAGGGAATTATTTCCCCATTGCTTGTTTTTGTCAGCTTCTTCAAAGTTCAGAGGGGTGTAGGTGTGCAGCTTGATATTGGGCTCTCTATTCTGTTCCATTGTTCAAGATGTGTTTTTTTTTGTTTTGTTTTGTTTTTTTTACCAGTACCATGCTGTTTGGGCTACTGTAGTCTTGTAGTGTAGTTTGAAGTTGGGTAGTGTGAAGCCTGCAGCTTTGGTTTTTGCTGTTGTAGTTGTTGTGTGTTTTCTTGTTTTTACTTAGAATTGCTTTGGCTATTCAGGCTCTTTTTTGGTTTCATATGAATTTAATTTTTTTTTTTTTCTAATTCTGTGAAGAATGTCATTGGTAGTTTGGAACAGTGTTGAATCTATAAACTGCTTTGGGCAGTACTGTCGTTTTAACAATACTGATTCTTCCTATCAATAAGTATGGACTGGTTTTCCATTTGTTTGTTTCATCTCTGCTTTCTTTTAGCAGTATTTTGTAATTTTAACTGTAGAGATATTTCACCTGCCCTGTTAGCTGTATTCCTATGTATTTGTTTCTTTTTGTGGCTATTGTGAATTGGATTGCATTATTGATTTGGCTCTCAGCTTGGATGTTCTTGGTGTATGAGAATGCTACTGATTTTGTACATTATTTTTGTATCTTGAAATTCTGCTGAAGTTTTTTTTTGTTTTTGTTTTTTTTTTTAAATCAGATCAAGGGGCTTTCAGATAGATATGATTGATTTTCTAGGTATAGAATCCTATCATCTGCAACCAGAGATAGTTTGATTTCCTCTCTTCCTATTTGAATGTCTTTTATTTCTTTCTCTTACCTGATTTCTTTGGCTAGGGTTCCAATACTATTTTGGAAAGGAGTGGTGAGAGTGGGCATCATTGTCTTCTTCTGATTCTCAAGGGAAATGCTACCACCTTTTGCCTATTCAGTATGATGTGGGTTGTGGGATTGTCATAGATGGCTCTTATACTTCTGAGGTATGTTGTTTCAATGTCTCATTTGTTGACAGTTGTTAACTTGAAAGGATGTTGAATTTTAACAAAAGCCTTTTCCACATCTAGTGAGATGATCATGTGGTTTTTTATTTTATTTCTGTTTATGTAATAAATCACATTTATTGATTTATATTTATTGAAACAACCTTGCATCCCAGGGAAAAAGCCTACTTAATCGTGGTGGATTAGCTTTTTGATCACTGCTGGATTTTCTTTGCTAGAGTTTGGTTGAGGGTTTTTGCATCTATGTTTATCAAGGATACTGGGTAAAAGTTTTCTTTCTTAGTTGAATCTCTGTCAGGTTTTGGTATCAGGATGATGCTGGCTTCATAGGATGAGTTAGTGAGGAATCCATTCTCTTCAATTTTTTGGAATAGTTTCAATAGGAATGGTATCAGCTCTTTTTTATACATCTGGTAGGATTTGGCTGTGACTCTATCTGGTCGTGGACACTTTTTCATTGGTAGGCGTTTTATAACTGATTGAATTTTACAACTCATTATTGGTCTGTTCAGGAATTCAGTTTCTTCCTAGTTCACTCTTGGGAGGTTGCATGTGTACAGGAATTTATCTGTTATTCTAGATTTTCTAGTTTTTGTGCATAGAGGTGTTCATAGTAATCTCAGAATTCTTGTATTTCTGTTCAGATGGTGGTAATGTCTCCTTTGTCATTTTTTCTTGTGTTTATTTGGAACTTCTCTGTTTTTCTCTTAGTCTAGCTGGGCATCTGTCCATTTTATTTCTTCTTTCATAAAAACAAACTCTTGGATTTGTTGATCTTTGTGTGGTTTTTCGTGTCTCATTTTTTTTTTTTCAGTTCAGCTCTGATTTTGGTTATTTCTGGTTTTCTGCTAGCTTTGGGATTTGTTTGCTCTTGTTTCTCTAGCTCCTTTAAATGTAATGTTAGGTTGTTAATTTGAGATTTTTCTATCTTTTTGGTGAGGGCATTTAGTGCTAGTAAACTTCTCTCTTAACTCTGCTTTAGCTGTGTCCCAGAGGTTCTGGTATGTTTTACCTCTTTTCCTTATTAGCTTCAAATAATATTTTGATTACTGCCTTAATTTCATTGTTTATTCAAAAGTCATTCTGGAGCTGGTTGTTTCATTTGCCTGCAACTGCATAGTATAGAGCAATTTTCTTACTATCTATTTCAGTTTTTATTGTATTATGATCTGAGAGTGTGGGTGGTATGATTTTGGCTTTTTTGAATCTACTGAGGATTGTTTTATGGCCAATTATGCGGTCCATTTTAGAATATGTGCTATGTGCAAATGAGAAGAAAGTATATTCTGCTGATTTGGGTAGAGAGTTCAGCAGATGTCTATTAGGTGGCTTTGGTCAAGTGTCAAGTTTAGGTTCCAAATATCTTTGCATATTTTCAATTTATTTTTCTCTGTCTCAGTGATCTGTCTAATGCTGTCAGTGTAGTACTATTATTATTGTGTAATCTAAGTCTCTTACATCTCAAAGAACTTACATTTTAATCTGGTGCTCCTGATTTGGATGCAAATATATTTAGGATAGTTAGGTCTTCTTGTTAAATTGAAGCCTTTACCATTATGTAATGCCCTTCTTTTTTGATCTTTATTGGTTTGAAGTCTGTTTCTTCTGAAATTAGAATAACAACCCCTGATTTTTTCTGTTTTCTGTTTGCTTGGAAGATTTTTCTTCACTTATTTACTTTGAGCATTTGTGTGTTATTGCATGTGAGGTGGATCTCTTGAAGAAAGCGTACTGTTGGTTTTTGCTTCTTTGTTGAACTTGCTAGTCTGTGCCTTTTAATTGGGGCATTTAGCCCACTTACATTCAAGGTTAATATTGATATATGTGAATTTGATTAGGTAATCATGTTGTTAGCTAGTTATTATGCAGACTTCATTGTGTAGTTGCTTTATACTGTCAATAGTCTATGTACTTAAGTGTGTTTTTGTGGTGGCAAGTAATTGTCTTTCATTTTTATATTGAACACCTCCTTCAGGACCACTTGTAAGATAGGTCTGGTGTTAACAAATTCCCTTAGCATTTGCTTACTTGAAAAGGATCTTATTTGTCGTTTGCTTATGAAGTTTACTTTGACTGGTTATTACATTCTTGGTTGGAATTTCTTTTCGTTAAGAATGCTGAATATATGCCCCCAGTCTTTTCTGGCTTGTAGAATTTCTGCCGAAAGGTCCTCTGTTAACCTGATGGGGTTCCCTTTGATGGTGACCTGCCCCTTCTCTTTAGCTGCTTTAATGATTTTTCTTAAATTTCATTCTTGGAGAATCTGTGCCTTGGGGATGGTCATTTTGTGTAGTATATCAGAAGTCTTATCTGGATTTTCTGAATGTGAATGTTGGCTTTGCTGGTGAGGTTGGAGAAATTTTCATGAACAATATTCTGAAAAATGTTTTACAACTTGCTTGATTTCTCTCCCCCTCTTCCAGGGATGCCAGTGAGATGTAGATTTGGTCTCTTTACCTAGTCCTATATTTGCCAGAGGTTTCATTCTTTCTTCTTTAATCTTTTTTCTTTATTTTTGTTTGGCTATGTTGGAGAACCAGTCTGTGAACTCTGAAATTCTTTCCTCAGTTTGGCTGATTCTGCTGTTAATACTTAGAATTATATTCTGAAATTCTTGACATGAGTTTTTCAGCTCTATCAGATCAGTTTGGTTCTTTCTTAAAATGGTTATTTTGTGTTTCATCTCTGGCATCATTTTATTGTATTTCTTAGAATCTTGAATTGGGTTTTCACTTTCTTCTGAATCTTGATGATGTTCATTCCTATCCTTATTCTGAATTATATTTCTGTCATTTCAGCCATTTCAGCCTCGTTAAAAACCATTGCTGAGGAACGAGTACAGTTTTGGAGGTTAGAAGACACTGGTTTTTTGAATTTCCAGAGTTATTTTGCTGCTTCTTTCTCATCTGTATGGGCTGACATTCCTTCAGTCTTTGAAACTGCTATCCTTTGGATGGGGTTTTATGCTTTTATCTTCTTTGCTGTCCTTGGGAGTTTTGAATGTGGGTTCAGTTGACTGGTTTCATTTCTGAAAGAACTTAAGGCACCATGGCTCGGCTCAGCATTTCTGGGCTACATGCTCCAAATCTGCGGGGCTGTTACTTAGCCCCTGATTTTGTTCTCTGGCTCCTGAAGGTTGTAAACCTTCTGCATTGGAGGGGCTGAGATATTCTTGTATCACTGGCCACAGCACTCTGATGTTTAGTGCTCGCTAAAGTGCTTCTTTAGAGCAGTGTCAGTGGGATCCATGCTCCTTCATACATTCCAGCATCAGTGGTAGTGAGATGGGGTACAGGGGTGTTGTTGCAGTGGGTCTGGGGCTGCAGCATTTCTGCATGTGCTCATGACCACTGTGGCAGCAGGGTGCTGACAGGCATTGGACTGCTGAACTCCACGCTCCCCTATGCAGTGATGGTGCTGTCGTCATGGGAAAGTGGAGTTGTTGGCATCCGTGTACAAGTTCTCACATGCAATGGTGGCATAGCTAGGCAAGAGTTGGGGTCAGGGCTGCGGGACACAGGATGCGCTGACACTAGCATCAGTGTCGTGCAGGATGTGCACACGTGCGCACACCATTGTCAGAGGGGAGGTGACGTCTGCCCATGTACACTGGCAAAGCAGTGGAGGGGCTGGCTGTGGACAAGTGCTTGCTGGCAAAGTAGCATGAGGAGGCTACTGTGGGAGAAGAGTGGGGGTGGGCTGGTGCCTGTCGGCAGGGACTGCTCTACTGGAATTCCCTGATGGTCAGACATAATCTCCCAGTGAAGGAGCTAAGATGAGGACTCCTGGGAAGCACCCTAGTTGGTCATCTGAGGCTGCACTGCAAGTAGGTGTAGCCAGGCTGGGTCCCTGGGGAAGGCCAGCAAACAAGGGAGTTCTCAGATCAAACTGGCCTTGTTTCAAAGGCAATACTGTCCTGCTCTGTCCAGGTAGTCCCTTGTGGCTAGAGTCTCTTAAAGGAGCATGATGAGCCTTGGGCATCCCTGTTAATGCTCCCCTGCAGATGTTCCCACCACAAACACTCTGGGCTCTGCAGAGGCTGGAGTCCTGTCCCTACCACCTCTCTAAGCAGCTCTCTCTGCCACCTCAAGTGCCCATGGGGGTTGTGGGGTCTCCAGCTGCCGGGATTCCAGTGGCCTATGGTGAAAGGGGATCATCCTGCCTGTTTAACTCACCCATTTCCCAGGAGTCACTGGTGGCCAAAAATGAGTTCTGGTGCACAGTAGCCCCATGGTGGGTTCCTAGCTTCCTTGCCCTTCAGCCCAGCACCTGTGTCTTCCCTCTGTTGACTGTTAATGCCTTTCTTCCAAATATCTGCTTGGAGTGTACCAGTCTTCCTGACGTTCAGGTCTCTTAGTGGGAGATGTTCTTCCTGGCTACAGCTAGTCGGCTGTCTTGAATTTGCCTATCTGAGTTAAATTCTTAACTTTGTAGAATATACTTTTAATATAAAAAAAGAGATTTGATTAAAATTTTCATAATAAAAGTAGGCTTTATATGTGTGAATTAATTACTTGAGCTTGATGTATTGAGATCTCAAAAAACATATTGGCATGGGCCTAGGTATAAAAAAATGTGTATGATCATTTCAGTATCGTAATATATAAACAACTGTAATGAAGCAAACCTTTTAAGTGAGCATTCTAATTTTTTTTGGCTTTCATTTATTAGATTTTAAGAGTGGATTACTATATTCTTTTATATAATAAATAAAAAAATGAATATTAATTTGGGTTCTCCAGTCCCAGTATGGTAATTTAAAAATTTTACCAATTTTTAGTTATTATTTAAGTGTTAATTATATTTATTAGGATGGTGATTTTTCTATTGCCTTTTCCAATTACTGTTTCTTCTCAACTTTTGTTAAATGCAGCTTACTTATTAGAAGACTACATGTTAATATATTTCCTTTTTATACAATTCACATGTTTTTAGTTTTAGGTGTCTCATTTAATCACAAAAATGATTTTCAGGTACTGGGATATTTTTCTAAATTTTTCAAAGATATACTATGCACAGGAAATTTGTAAAAAGAGCATGTGTGTGTGTATATATATATACATATTCTACTTAAGAGCATATTTTTTAGCATTTCTTATGAATTGCAACAAATTCTACTCTGGAAATCTTAATGGACATCCTCTGAGAAGGCATTTTGGGTTAGCTACCAACATCCTGACTGATGACATTCACAGGATTAATGAGAAGGTTAGTGTATGCCTTCTGAGAAAATCATGATTTGGATATTGATACAAGAAGAGAAAACCAATTTGGTTTCAGTGAACCATGGCAGACTGGGATACAACATTGCTTGAAAGAAATAAAAAAGTACACTGGTCAGAATTGTATCCCTCTATCTCTTATTTCACATCATTTTTCATCTTCAAGTGTGGTGATCTGTGGAAGAATCGGGTTATCCAAAAAGGGTACCATTTATTTATAAGTACAAAAATTCTCCAAACTGCTAAAACTTCCTTTCCTTTCCCTTCAAAAATCAAGCAAGTCTGCTTATGTAATGACTTACATGGAAATAATATTATATAACTTGACCTTCATTATTATGTAAACTGATTAATGTTAAAGAAAATTGAGCTACAAATATTCATCCATTGCTACCAGAGTAAACCATTATGTTATATATTCAACTATTTTTTTCTGGTCTAATTTCACATCCAGGGTTTACTAATGGAAATTGATTTATAAAATAAAAATGTTAAATTTTTATTTAAATTCATTTTAAGTAATCTGATAAGTGGATCTTTTCTCTCTTTAGTTTTAAATTTCTTTATCATCATACAGTTATTCATTAGTTACATGCTTATCATTTCATCAAATAATATTAGTGTCTTCTGTCTTTGAACTGTTTTTACTGTTGGTCTGTCAAGAACTTGCAGGGTTATTCTGTATGTTTTTGATATTGAGATATGCAACTAAAATAAATATTCCAGAAACAACTTCAATATAATTTTTAGTGAAGAATTCACTTTTTGGTTTTGATATCAGATGTCTTGTACTTATCTGAAAATAACAATGGCCTATTTTTCTGATGCCTTTTAATGTAAATCCAGAAAGCAATTAATTTGCTTGACATTTCCATCCCCTCTTTATGCAAAATCTGAGAATAAAGCTGTATCATGTTTTCTTCTCTAATTTCTTGTGTTGTAATAACTTATTTGTACAATATATAGGCATTACTATTATTGTTTTCTATATCATTCTAATTTTTACACCTGCATTTATGTTAATACCTGAGTCAGGTATACTTCTTTGTTGGTCCTTTAATGTTTCTGTGTGTGTGTGTGTGTGTGTGTGTGTGTGTGTGTCTGTTTGCATGTAGGCCAAGCAGCTCCATCTTGGATACCAATTCACCATATTGACTACTGAATAACCCTAGTTCAAGAAAGACCTCTAAGATTTCCACTTTGTCTATCATTCCTTGTGTAAGAGTAGGCACTTACTGTAAATCCTGCCCTTAGGGCAAATAACCTTGATGTTATCATGCTTCAGTTGTCCTACACATACCTTCTCACTTACCCTTTCCCTATAGTATATATAAGCCCTGGATCCAAGGAAAAATGATACAGGCATCCCCCATCTTGTCTTGCTGCTGACTGAGACTCAGACGATTGCTTCTGTTCGTAAGTCTTTATTACATGTTTCCAAGAAACTGAATTTGTCAGCTTCTTTCTTCAGCCTTTCAGCTTCCTTGGACTCTTGCGGGTAGGTTGCATAGACCTGCCCACCATGGAACAGTGTGCTCTGTGCATACATAAATTATATGAGAATGTTTTCTATAGAAGTATATGTATTTATTGTATTTTTAGGCTAAAGACACCTAGACAGACTAAATTTAAGCACCTATAACAGGAGTTAGCCAACTATGACCCGTGGGCCAAATATGATCTGATGCCAAATTTTGTAAATAAAGTTTTATCACTTAATGATGAGCAAACATTCTAAGAAATGCATCCCTCTTTAGTCAATTTCACCAGTGTACAAGCATCATAGAGGGAGGGTTTAATAAACTTAGATGGTATAGCCTATTGCTCCTAAGCTACAAACCTGTATAAAACATTACTATACTGAATACTATAGACAATTGTAATACAATGGTAAGTGTTTGTGTGTCTAAATAGAATTAAACATAGAGAAAAGTAGAACTACAGTAAAAAACATTTAAAAATGATGCACTTGTATGTGCACTTATTATAAATGAAGCTTGAAGGATCACAGTCACATTTGCGATCCGTAATTGACAGGAACATTCATGACATGGCACATTACTGTATATTGCCTACGGTGCATTTGCACTACAAAGGCAGAGTTAGATAGTTGTGACCAAGACATAGGATTTGCAGAGCCTAAAATATTTGCTATTTGGCCTTTTATAGAAAAAGCTTGCCAACTCCTGACCTAGAAAATTGTTTTATGGTTAAGTATTTAATAAGTATTTGTTAAGGGAATGAATTATTAAATTAATATATGAATCAATGAATTTAACAATTGTTTGGTTAAAAATTACTGATCATGGATTATTAACATTACTTTTATTACTTTAAAATATAACATTTATATATTTTTTAATTCACAAAACTACAAAGATGTTAATAAAAGTAGGTTATTCCCTACTATATAATGGTTTCCCCATATAATGGCTATTGATGTTGCTAAATAAAAACAACACACATATATAATGCAAAATCTAGGTAATTGGTTTTTTTTGGTGATTTTTTTCAGAAAATAAACTTCATGTATAATTATATGCACATACAAAAACATACAAGAGAACGTACCTTTCACTACATTTTATCCCTTATTTTTCCTCTTGGAGGTTTTTCCATATTAACACATAGATATATATCTTCTACCTGTTTTTAACTGCATCGTATTTACTTAAGAGTAGGCACTCTGGAATCAGACTGCAGGGGTTTACATCCCATTTCTACCAATTCAGAGTTGTAAACACTGGGCAAGAACTTTCCATGTTTGCATTTTTCATCTGCAAAGTACAGGTAAAATTCCAAAATTTTGTGTGGGTTATGTAAAACTATACAAATTAAATGCTGAGAAGAGTAGGTAGCAGAAAATGCTAAGTGCTAGCTGCTGTGTTTTTTTTTTTTTTTTTTTTTTAATAGTATTTTGGGACACTTCAGTTGTTCCCAGTATTTCTGTTATTTTTGTTTTGCAAAAGATATCTTTTAAAATATATCTTGGAAAACGTTGATAATCCTATCCGTAAAACAAATCGAAGTTGTGGGTTTTCTGAGTCAAAAGGGATATCTCTGTCAATTTTTAAAAAATATTGCCAAGTTATTTTTCAGAAATGGTGTTCCAACTTACATTCTCCCTGACGGTATGAGCTTCTTTTTGTGGCACTCTTGCCTGCAGTGGATATCATCAGACGTTTTAAATTTGCCAATTGGATTGGCGAAAATGATTCCTTTTTAATTTCCTTTTTGTAGTAAAGGTGGACTGTCTTTTCAGATATTTAGTATTGATTTGTACATTTTGGTCTGTAAATACCTGTTCATATCTCATATTCAATGCACACTAAGATAATCTCCTTCAAATTGGATGTATAAGCTCTTCATAAATTAAGCAAAATATATCTGTCTTGTATAATATAAATAAGCTTTCCTTGGATAATGTATTTTTTTCAGTTGCATTTATGATATTTTTTTTTCCTGTATGGAGTATTTAATTTTTTAAAATCAAATTTATCAATCTTTTGGGGAAGCTGGTTCTGATTATTTCTCTAGAGATGGGGTTCGTCATGTTGGTCAGGCCGATCTTGAACTCCTGACCTCAAGTGGTCTGCCTGCCTTGGCCTCTCAAAGTTCTGGGATTTTGAGTGTGAGTCACCATGACTGGTTCTGATTCACTTCTTACACACATTCTTTCTGTGTCATATTACTATTTGTAATACCATACATTTGATTACCTAAGTTGAGAAAGCAAATTTCAGCCTAATTTGAGAAAGCAAATCTCAGGGTCATCTCTTCCTGCTATCACAGCCATGATGTAAACTACCTGAAGATGAATGGGATTCTGAAGTTAATTTTTATTTAGGGATCCCTGTAAATATACTGATGCCCACAGCTATCAGTATATTCATTCAGACTTAAGGACGGTCAGGATCCCTAATGTTTAATCCCTAGTTTCTAATTCCTTTAGAAAATAAACACGAATCCATTTTAATATTCTCTAACATGTTGGGGCCAGAGTTATAATAGAGGTGGGGCCTTGAATTGACTGTGAGAAGTATGAAACAGAAATTTAAGACATTTTAGGACTACAAAGATTATTCTGTAAAATACTTCCAACCTTCTACAGATCTCAGACAATGGAATGGAATTGGGCCACTATTAAAAACACCGTTAAGTTAAAAATAAGGCCACAGGACTTGTATGCTAAGTCCTATGACCCACCTCAACTGTTAATATTACCTATATTATTAAACTTGAAGGTCCTTATTATTTTTTAAAATTTTCTCATTTCTGAAATATTCTCGTTGTACTTCTTCAGTTATCAAGAAGCTATAAAGCCACATATCCATGGAATATTATTGAATGTTATCTTTAGAATAGTATAACACGAAGAAACATGTTGGTCCAAAGTAATGTGGGCTACACTGGTACCTAATTATAAACAATATAATTTCTTAGGAAATTACAGGTTTAAAAATGCTTTGCATAATCATTACTTTAACATTTGAAGTATTTACCTAGTTATTTAGAGGAAGAGGGAAAATGATGGTAAATAAAAATTTACCCATTTCATTCATCCATTTACTAAATACTTATTAAACACTAATATGTGTTAATCATTCTGAAAAATACAGTGGACATATTAAGATGAGTGAATTATGAAGTTAATTCTCTAGATACTTCTTGTGTTTTACTAACAAAGACAAAATAAACATTACTTATATAACCACTTTGATAATTGCTATACATAAGAGTGGCATAAAATTTGAATGATATTTGTTATAATTTTTGTTTTAATCATCAGTGTGATTTATAAAACTCATGAGGAAAAGGAAAGTCTATTGAGTGTATCCGTATTTCTGCTCTGTGGTTTCTTCTTCCTTGCTGATGCTCCAAGATTCTTTTATTATTTACTTTCTCTTTACAGAACTTCTTTTACCTGATGTTTAATGGTAAGTTGATTGGCAACGAATTCTTTTAGTTTGCCTTCACCTGAGAATATCTTTAGTTCCCTTTCATTCCTGAAGGATGGTTTTTCCAATATAGAATTCATGTTGACAGTGTTTTCCTTTCAGCACTTGAAAAACATTATTCCATTTCTTTCTGGCATCCATTGTTTTATAAGACAAATCTGGCCTTCCAATTTGTGTTTCCCCATAAATAAGATGCCTTTCTCTATAGGTGCTTTAAAGATTTTTATTTTGTCTTTCATTTTCAAAAGTTTGATTAAGATTTGCCTTGCAGTAATTTCTTTGAGTTTATCCTGTTTGGAATTTACTAAGCTCTTTGAATATGTAATTATGTGTCTTCCATCAAATTTTGTAAGTTTTAAGCCATTAATTATTTGAATATACTTTTAACCTTATTGTCTTTCTCTTTTCTATCCAGAACTTAGATGATATA
The DNA here is from genome assembly GCF_008728515.1 of Papio anubis. Taxonomy (NCBI): domain Eukaryota; kingdom Metazoa; phylum Chordata; class Mammalia; order Primates; family Cercopithecidae; genus Papio; species Papio anubis. The sequence goes on from NW_022164268.1 coordinate 209,576, forward strand.
AATATTGGTTATTGTTATATAGTCTCTTGGCTCCCTTAGGCTTTGTTCTTTTTTCAGTATATTTTTCTTAGTGTTTAGTGTTAGATGAATTATACCGCTCTGTCCTCAGTTTCACTGATTATATTGTCTGTCATCTCACTCTATTATTGTGTCCATCCAGGGAGTTTTCTGTTACGGAATTTTTGGGTTCTATAATTTCCGTTTGATTCTTTTAAATAATTTATTTGCTGAAATTTTATATTTTTTATTTTTTGTAAGAGGATTTGCAATTGATTGTTGAATCATTTTATGATGGGTCTGTTAAAATCCTTACAGTTAATTATGACACCTAATTCTTCTCAGTTTGGCATCAGTCTTTTCTCTTTATGGTTTTGAACATCTTGGTTTTTGGTATGATAGGCAATTGTTAATTATATCTTAGACATTTCATCTATTTTTTTTTCTATTTTGTCTGGGTTATATTTTTTTATTTTTTTATTTTAGCAGACAGTCACTCCGTTTAGGTTCAGCTCACAGTACCTGATACGTTTTTGAGGGTTAAGGCTCTAATAACAGTTTAATTTTTAGAGGCTTTGCAGTGTTATATTGAGCTTTTTGGTTTATCTGGTATCACTGGATATTCTACTTGTGCCTTCTGTTTCTACATGAGAAGATAGGAGCTGATTCCTGGACTGGGCCATGGTCATTCTCCTAGAGTGAGAGGGGAACCTTAAACATATGAAAACAGGATGCTCCCTTGCTGTGGCACAGTTAGCTGCCTAAAAGATCTAGAACACGTTCCAGTCTGGGTTCTTGCTGTGACAAGATTCTCTCTACCAATACACTTGGGCCACATTAGTTTTTTTAGATGAGCGAAGGAGGGGAGTGTTAGACCCACAGAATCAAAGAGGCTTTTGTGTTGGACTTCTTGTTGTGGCTAGATTTTTCTTGCTAATGCTACCTCAGCCACTTTAGTGTTTCTCATTGGATGAGGGAAGTTTCAGATCTGGCAGTGAAGGAGAACATTTTCTTGGTTGCTTAATGTTGATAAGGTTCTTGATTGATCCCATTGATGGTGTTCACTGGATATCCTGCACCTATGATTTTTGTTTTGAATTCTGTTCATGTGATGTATCACGTTTATTGACTTGCATATGTTAAACCATCCCTGCATCCCTGGTAGAAATTCACTGGATCATGATGGATTATCTTTTTGATATGCTGTTGGATGTTAAGTTGTATTTTTTTGAGAATATTTTATGTCCTTTCCTGGTTTTAGTATTAGGGGGATACTGGCTTCATGGAATCATTTTCAGAGGATTTCCCCCTTTCTTTATATTTTGGAATAGTTTCAGGAAGATTGGTACCAATTATTCTCTGAGTGCCTGGAAGAATTCAGCTGTGAATCCATATGGTTCTGGACTTTTTTGTTGGCAATTTTTGTCATTACTATTTTAATCTTGCTACCTGTTATTGGTCTGTTCAGAGTTTCTATTTTTTTCCTGATTTAATCAAGAGGGTTGTGTATTGGGAGGATTTTTTCCATCTCCTCTAGATTTACTTGTTTGTAAAGGTCTTCATAGTAGCCTTGAATGATCTTTTGTATTTCTGCTGTATTGGTGTAATATCTCCTGTTTCATTTCTAACTGAGCTTATTTGGATCTTCTCTGTTCTTTTCTTGAGTAATCCTGCTAATGGTCTATCATTTTTGTTTATCTTTTCAAAGAATCAGCTTTTTGTTTCATTTATCTTTTGTATTTTTTTGTTTCAATTTCATTTAGGTCTGCTCTGATCTTTGCTATTTCTTTTCTTTTGCTGGATTTGGATTTGGTATGTTCTTGTTTCTCTGTTTCCTTGAGGTGTGACCTTAGATTGTCTCTTTGTGCTCTCTCAGACTTTTTGATGTAGGTATTTAAAGCTATGAACTTTCCTCTTTGCACCAATTTTGCTGTATCTCAGAGGTTTTGATAAGTTTCGTCACTATTATCATTTAGTTCTAAGAATTTTTAAATTTCTATCTTGATTTCATTGTTGACCCAAAGATCCTTCAGGAGCAGATTATTTAATTTCCATGTATTTGTATAATTTTGAGGGTTCCTTTTGGGGTTAATTACCAGTTTTATTCCACTGTGTTCTAAGAGAGTACTCAATATGATTTTGGTTTTCTTAAATTTATTGAGACTTGTTTTGTGGTCTGTCATGTGGTATATCTTGGAGAATGTTCCATGTGCTGATGAAAATAATGAACATTCTGCAGTTGTTGGGTAGAATGTTCTGTAAATATCCGTTGAGTCCATTTGTTCTAGGGTATAGTTTAAGTCCATTGTTTCTTTGTTGACACTGTCTTGATAACCTATCTAGTGCTGTCAGTGGAGTACTGAAGTCCCCCACTATTATTGTCTTGCTGTGTATCTCATTTCTTATGTCTAGTAATACTTGTTTTATAAATTTGGGAGCTCCCATGTTAGGTGCATATATATTTAGGATTATGATATTTTCCTGTCGGACTGATTCTTTTATCGTTGTGTGATGTGTCTCTTTGTCTTTTTTAACATTGTTACTTTAATGTTTGTTTAATCTGATATAAAAATAGCTACACCTGCTCACTTTTGGTTTCCATTTGCATGGAATATCTTTTTACATCTCTTTACCTTAAGTTTATGTGGGTTTTTATGCATTAGTTGAGTCCCTGGAATACATCAGTGTTTCCTGTCTTTTTCTCCAACCGAATAGTCCTAAATGGCCCATTGCACTGGGAATAATTTTTCCTACACTCTAAGTTGACTATGAGAACCAGTGATTACACTAGAATGTTTTTCTGTCAGTTCATGTGAAAATATCAGGAACTCTTGGTTAAGCAAATACATTTTCCAAATTTGTAAAGTGAAGTCTCAATGTTGCTAATTTTTAAAGGTTCTGTTAACTCAATTTCTGTTAATGGCTGCATCATGATGAGAGTAGTTCTGTACTTTAGTGTAGCATTGTAAAGGCCCTGCTAGTTAACTGATAGTGTACAGTTGCTATTCTTTTAACTTGTTCTGAGGGATCCTAAAAACACCTCTTCTATTGCTACTTTAGAAGTTTTTGTAGTTGATAATGGGGTGGAGCTGGTAGCTGGCTATTGTGAAAACTGGTGCTCTGGACATTTATCTCTTCTTCTAGTGGTTAGAAATTTCCTGTAAGTCTGTTTGCAGTTTTGCAGTCTTGGCAAGAAACCATGACAGCTGAAATCATCAAATCTACATTTGCTTACAAGTTGACAAATGATAAGGCTTAACAAGTAGAATCACGGTAATAATGTAAAGGGATTTTCATCAGTAATGTCAAGAATTGTATGTTTCTGCAAAAAAAATACATTTCCCAGGATGTTTTACCGATAAGCATACTACAGTGTTCAAAAAGATCAGGAAATTGTCACATTCTTGATAGTATTTGGCAGTTTGCAGACCTTTCTTTCTCCAGGCTTTTGATAGCATTTCACATAGCACTGACCTCATTTATCTCCATGCTGCAGTGTAAATAATATAGAGCTTGCTAGTGAGTCGGCTAACCTAAAATTTATATTTTGATAGCTTTAGGATTACTACTGGCATTTGGGCGCATTGAGTAAATACAGCAGTTGAACTTATAATTGTGCCACAAATTTACTTATCATTCTAGCCTATATCTTTTGCTCAGTTATGTGGACTATGCTCTGATTTACGCTTTTCCTTTCCCATATCTCAAAAATACTCTTTCTGAGAAATCATATTTCATATTTATCAGAGAAATAGATTATTGATGGTTGACAAAAACATAATCAGAAAAATAAAATTATGAGTATCATTAGCAGATGAAAGAGAAATGTTAGAATATAGGCAAATGAATTTTTATTATAATAAAAATAATATCCTCTACTTATTACTGAATTGACTCAGTTTTGTCTTCATTCACTATTGCTTGCCATGACATTTTTACCAAAAGAGTTTTGTCTATATTGCATCATGATGTTTACTATTTTTTCAAACTTATCATTGAATTGATTTTCTAATCCACTAACTGATTCAACCAACAATGTGTATTCAACAAATACACTGATTAGGTATATGCATGTTATATAGGTATTGACAGTTTGTGGTTTAGAAGACATTTGAAGAAAGCATTGATTCTAAAGTCAATGTCTGACTTCTTGCATAATGAGGGGGACCTATAGAGCAGAAGGAGGAGATGGGGTTAGGGCAGAGGGGGTGGTTCCAGGAGCCAGTGTTGAATGTAGCTGCAGATGCTAGGCAAAAAGAAAATTATTTTAAGGTTAAAGTTCTGTTTAAAATAGTTGTAAAATAATAAGACCAAATAAAAAATAATTACAAACTGTGAACAGAATGAGTGGAATAATTTTGTCCCATTGTGGACACTGGAAAGATTCCTAGACCTACTAGATGTAGGAAACAGGAATTTATGGCCAGGCTGGAAAGATAATGTGAAGATTTCAGATCAGATCAGCCACAATACGATTACAATTCTTTGGAACTTTAGATCCTTTGACAGATGTTTTATAAAATAATCTCATTTTCTGAATATTTTCTAAGCGCATTATAGCTATTTTGAAAAGAAATTCAAGGATCTGGTTTCAGAGCATACAGTTCTCCTGTCCCATTTGTGTTTGACCATAATATTACAAAAATCATTTTTCTCCTGGCTGAACAGCAAGGTGAAATTTGAAAACAATTAATGAGTTAAATGATAAATGTTCCAATAAGATGCTAGATATTTGGACTTTATAGTGTAATTAATAGTTCCAAATTATTTTTGAAAGTAGGCTGAATCCAGACTTACATGTAACTATCATCATTATTAGTTAAATATAAATTAATCTAAACTTACTGCCTAATCTACTTTTAAATGATTTCTGCATTGTTCTCCATAGCTACAGAGTTGGGCCAAATATAATTTTTAGTAAGTGTTATAAATTTTCGTAAAACTAGTTGGCTAATGGGGAAAGCAGAGACACCAGAGATATGCCTGGGTTTGAATCTTGGTTATGTTACTTCAAAGTGCTAACCGCCCAAGCTTATAATCTTTTTACTCTTTGTGGTGCTTCTGGAGTGACATTGCTCAAAAAAACTGTCTGAGAGAATGGAAATATTTCTTATTACCTGTCATTGAGCGACTAAAGTGTGTTTAGTGTGACCAAGGAAATGAATTTGTAATTTATTTTAATATTAATTCATTTAAATGGAAATAGCCACAGATGGCTAGTGGCTACTCTATTGGACACCACAGCTCTAGAGTGTAAAGGTGAAAAATTAACCATCATTACAATCACATCCAAATAAATATAAATAAATAAATGAAAAACTTTAACTTTCAATCAAAATGTATAATTTTATGTTTTCTGATTTTAAAAAAAACCTCAGTTTACTCATAGGAAAATCCAAAGGAACGCATATTTTTTACAAAGTAGACTTTAAAATGAACCTTGATGTTTATTTGAAATAATTGTATCTCTGTGAAAGCTTAATTATATTTCACATAATGAATCAGACTCTTCATCAACATACCTGAAGAATTAGTGAGAATAAAGTATTTTGTTAACTGACCCAACCCACATCAAATGGTGGTTGTCTTGCATTTAAATATTTAGCTAGGATAGGGTTGGATTATAGTCGTAAACTTTCCTTTTTCTTTAAAGCAGTTTGTAGTTATTTGGAGGCTGGAAGTTTTCTTGATTAGTAATTAAAATAGTATTTCTTTGACGAATTTAAATTACTCTGTGTGTATGTGAGAGAGAGAGAAAGACAGAGACAGAGACAGAGTGACAGAGAGGGCGAAATGTTTACCATGTATTCTAATAATCTATGTAGGAAACCATTCATGATTGATTCTTCTTAAACAGTCAAGTAAATAAGTAGAAGAATCTTTAAATTTCCTTTAGAGATACATGTACAAAATTTATTCTAAGTAATAGTCTATCAGATAATCTTTATGTCTTATTCTATAGCAGTGATAATAATATTATATTATATAATCATGATAATTTGTATTATATAAATTACATGTGTATGTCACCTGGTGATTCTGGTAAGGTATCTTCTAAAATGAGTGAGTTAATGCTGTCTTATGACTTTATTGCACAATAAATACAATGAGTGTCTTCATTTTGACTGCTGCTGAAGAGTTACCTAATTCTTATAGTGCAATAATTGGCTATGTGGAATGGTATTATTTTGACTTCAGTTAATTAGTATAGTTTATTACACACCAGTGCATTAAGTACCCATTGAAAAAGTTAATATACTTACCAGAGTGATGAAGATCATGAGTAAGCTGTCAATTCAAGCTTTTTTCATTATTTCTATGTTCTATCAGTTAGATTGGGCATTTATAATTCATGATAGATAAATAAAGTGCTGATATATAACACTTAATTTTGATGGCTATATGTATAAGTCTACAACTTATGGGGATTAGTGGTTTCAATAAAAGATGTAGTCAATTATAAAATATAGTTGGTTTTTTAATTGCACAGTTTACCTCAATTAGTCTGCAAAATTTTACAAATCTGATTAAATGAGAGAAAATCAAGCTCCATTATTGGAGACCAGAGCATGAACTTAATGAATATAGATCACCTTAGTGTGGTACACTTTAAAACACAGCCAAAGAGTGATCTATGCAAGTAAATACATGAATTAAAAGTAAATTGAAAGTTTGTTTCTTTTGTAAAGGCAGCAGAAGTCTCAACTTCCAATTTAGAAGATGAAGGGCCAGAATTTTGAAGTTTCACCACCAATATTTAATTTTAATCCATTCTTAACTTTGTAATTATTTTAAAATGGAGTTTAAATATAAGTGGACCTTGTAAAATTAAGTAACAAATTTAGCAGCAGAAAATTTTTCAAACAAGATAATGTATTTTATTAATTCCAAAACTCCTATTTGGATGTATTTCAAATTTTGAGATTAAATTTTTTGTAAGATGTTTAGAAAAAATTTTTAAGACACTTTCCTGAATAGGATAATTAGTCAAAATAGTTAACATTTTAACTCACATGGACAATGTTTTGTATTTTCAGGGTGTGTATTTATGTGTATTCACGTATATACTATAAAGCTCCTGTGTATCTCAATATGTACTTTTCTAATAAATGGGAAAGCAACATTGAACACACTTATATATCATTTAATATACATAACTAATGATTATTACTATCAACTTATTAAAAATTCATGCAAGTTCTTTGCAGAAGTAGGTGTTTTGTCTAGAAGTCAATTGCAATTTAAAGATTGAGGGGGCGGAGCAAGATGGCCGAATAGGAACAGCTCCAGTCTCCAGCTCCCAGTGCGAAAAACACAGAAGACAGGTGATTTCTGCATTTTCAACTGAGGTACTGGGTTCATCACACTAGGGAGTGCCGGACAATCGGTGCTGGTCAAATGCTGCAGCCCAGTCAGCGAGATCTGAAGCAGGGCGAGGCATCGCCTCGCCTGGGAAGCACAAGGGGGAAGGGAATCCCTTTTCCTAGCCAGGGGAACTGAGACACACAACACCTGGAAAATCAGGTAACTCCCACCCCAATACTGCACTTTACCAAGGGTCTTAGCAAACAGACACAACAGGGGATTATATCCCACACCTGGCCAGGAGGGTCCCACGCCCACGAAGCCTCCCTCATTGCTAGCACAGCAGTCCAAGCATCTACCGCAAGGCAGCAGCGAGCCTGGGGAGGCACCATCCATTGCTGAGGCTTAAGTGTAAACAAGTAGGTGAGCTTGGCAGGTGAGCCGCTGGGAAGCTGGACCTGGGTGGAACTCACAGCAGTTCAAGGAGGCCTGCCAGTCTCTGTAGACTCCACCTCTGGGATGCAAGTACAGCTAAACAACAAATAACAATAACAAATAACAATAAAAGGAGCAGAAACCTCCTGCAGACGCAAAAGGACTCTGTCTGACAGCTTTGAAGAGAGCAGTGGATCTCCCCAACACGGAGGTTGAGATCTGAGAATGGACAGACTGGACTGCCCAAGGGTCCCTGACCCCGAGTAGCCTAACTGGGAGAAATCCCCCACTAGGCAGTCTGACACCCTGACACCAGGGTGGGAGTACACCCCTGAGAGAGGAAGCTTCCAAAGGAAGAATCAGACAGGTACACTCTAAGTGTTCAGCACTATTTTATCTTCTGCAGCCTCTGCTGCTGATACCCAGGCAAAACAGGGTCTGGAGGGACTCACACCCCAACAGGACTCCATAGCTGAGGGTCCTGACTGTTAGAAGGAAAACTAACAACAGGAAGGATTAATCTAGTACAATTCAAACCCCATCAGTACATCACCATCATCAAAGACCAGAGGCAGATAAACCACAAAGATGGGGAAAAAAGCAGGGCAAGAAAAAGCTGGAAATTCAAAATAAGAGCGTCTCCCCTCCAAAGGAACGCAGCTCATCACAGCAACAGATCAAAGCTGGATGGAGAAATGACTTTGACGTAGATGAGAGAAGAAGGCTTCCAGTCCATCAAACTTCAGAGCTAAAAGGAGGAATTCACGTGACGAAGAAAGAAACTAAAAATCTTAGAAAAAAGAGGGTAGAATGGATAACTAGGAATAGCCAAAATGCAGAGAAGACCATAAACGTAACTGACAGAGATGAAACCATGACACGGCGAAATACATGACAAATGCACAAGCTTCAGTAACTCACCGACTAACTGGAAGAAAGAGTATCAGCGACAGAGGATCAAATGTGAATGAAATGAAGCTTAGAAGACAAATCTAAAGAAAAAGAAGAAAGAGAAATGAACAAAAGCCTGCAAGCATAAGGGATTATGTAAAAAGACCAAATCTACGCCTCGATTGGGGTGCCTTGAAAGTGAGGGGGGAAAATGGAACCAAGTTAGAAAAACACTCTTCAGGATTATCATCCAGAGAACTTCCCCAACCTACTTTAGGTCAGGGCTAACATTCAAATTCAGGAAGTACAGAGAGAACGCTTCTTACAAAGATACTCCTCAAGAAGAGCAATCTTAAGATACATAATTGCCAGATTCACTCAAAGTTGAAATGAAGCTGAAAAAATCTTAAGGGCAGCCAGAGAGAAAGCAACGGTTACCACAAAGGAAGCCTTATCAGACTAACAGCAGATCTCCTGCAGAAACTCTTACAAGCCAGAAGAGAGGGGGGCCAATATTCAACATCTTTTAAAGAAAGAATTTTAAACCCAGAATTCCCCCATATCCAGCCAAACTAAGTTTACAAGGAAGGAGAAACAAAACTACAGATAAGCAAATGGCTTTGAGATTCTTTTATTCACCACCAGGCCTGCCCTCACAAGAGACCCCTGAAGGAAGCACTCCAAACATAAAGGAACAACTCACCAGCCATTGCAAAACATGCCGAATGTAAAGACCATCGATGCTAGGGAAGACAAACCGCATCAACTAACGAGCAAAATAAGCAGCTAGTCATCATAATAATAGCAGGATCAAGTCTCTACATGTAAATAACATTAACCTTAAATGTAAAATGGACTAAATGCTCCAATTAAAAAGATTAACAGACTGGCAAACTGATAAAGAGTCAAGACCCATAAGCTTGCCGTGGCCCAGGAGACCCATCTCACATGCAGAGACACACATAGGCTCAAAATAAAGGGATGGAGGAAGATCCACCAAGCAAATGGAGAAAAACAAAGTAGGTTGGTAATCCTAGTCTCTGATAAAACAGACTTTAAACCATCAAAGATCAAAAGAGATGCAAAGAAGGCCATTATATAATGGTAAAGGGATCAACTAACAGGAAGAGCTAACTATCCTAAATATATATGCACCCAATACAGGAGCACCCAGGAACATAAAGCAAGTCCTTAGAGACTTAAAGAGATTCTAGACTCCATACAATAATAATGGGAGACTTCACCACCCCACTGTCAACATTAGACAGATCAACGCGACAGAAAGCTAACAAGGATATCCAGGGAATTGAACTCATCTCTGCAGCAAGCAGACCTTGCATAGACATCTACAGAACTCTCCACCCCAAGCCAACAGAATATATTATCTTTTCTCAGCACCACATCACACTTATTCCAAAACTCCGACCTGGCCATAATTGGAAGCAAAGCACTCCTCAGCAAATGTACAAGAACAGAAATTATAACAAACTGTCTCTAGACTACAGTGCAATCAAACTAGAACTCAGGACTAAGAAACTCAATCAAAACCGCCAACTACATGTAAACTGAATAGCCTGCTCCTGAATGACTGCTGTACATAAATAAAACAGCTGTGCATATATAAAGATGTTCTTTTGAAACCAATGAGAACAAAGATACAATATATCAGGAAATCTCTGGATACATTTAGCAGTGTGTAGCGGAAATTTATAGCACTAAATGCCCACAAGAGAAAGCTGAAAGATCTAAAATTGACACCTAACATCACTCATGAAAATTCAGGAGAAGCAAGAGCAAACATATTCAAAAGCTAGCAGAAGGCAAGAAATAACTAAGACTGAGCAGAACTGAAGGAGATAGAGACACAAAAAATCCCTCCAAAAAAATCAATGAATCCAGGAGTTGGTTTTGAAAAACTCAACAAAATCTTTGATAGACTGCTCACAAGACTACTAGCAAGAAAAGAGAGAAGAATCAAATAGACACAATAAAATGATAAAGCAAGTGTCACCCCACCGACCCTAATATGAAATACAACTACTCATCTCTTACTTAAACAAACTAGGAAAATCTAGAAGAAATGGATAATTTCCTGGATGCTTACACTCCCAAGACTCAAACCAGGAAGAAGTTGAATCCCTGAATAGACCAATAGCAGGGTTCTTGAAATTGAGGTAAATAATTACTAGCCCAGCCAACCAAAACTCCAGGACCAGATGATCTACAGCTGAATTCTCTACCAGAGGTACAAGGAGGAGCTGGTACCCATTCCTCTGGAAACTAACTCCAATCATTGAAAAAGAGGGAATCCTCCCTAGCTCATTTTATGAGGCCAACATCATCCTGATACTAAAAGCCTGGCACACAACAAAAAGAGAATTTTAGACCAATATCCCTGATGAACATCAATGCAAATATCCTCACAAAATACTCGGGGCAAACCTGATCCAGCACATCAAAAGCTTATCCACTATGATCAAGTGGACTTCATTCCTAGGGATGTATATAGTTCAATATATGCAAATCAATAAACGAATTCAGCATATAAACAGAACTAGACGACAAAAACCACATGATTATCTCAATAGATGCAGAAAAAGGCTCTCAAAAATTCAACAGCCCTTCATGCTAAAATGCTCAATAGATTCGGGTACTGATGGAACGATCTCAAAAAATCATAAGAGCTATTTATGACAAACCCACAGCCAATATCATACTGAATGGGCAAAACTGGAAAAATCTCTTTGAAACCTGGCATTGTAAGACAGGGGATGCCCTCTCTCACCAGTCCCGTTCAAATATAGTGCCAGTTCTGGCTAGGGCACCAGGCAAGAGAAAGAAATCAAGGGTATTCAGTTAGGAAAAGAAGAAGTCAAATCTGTCCTCTTTGCAGATGACATGATTGTATATTTAGAAACCCCACTGTCTCAGCCTAAAATCTCTTCTTTAAGCTGATAAGCAACTTCAGCAAAGTCTCAGGATACAAAATTAATGTGCAAAAATCACAAGCATTCTTATACACCAATAATAGACAAACAGAGAGCCAAATTCATGAAATGAACTTCCATTCACAATTGTTTCAAAGAGAATGAAATAGCTAGGAATCCAACTTACAAGGGATGTAAAGGACTCTTCAAGGAGAACTACAAACCACTGCTCAGTGAATAGATTAACAATGGAAGACATACCACGCCCGCGACAGTAGTCGGTCATTGTGAAATGGCCACAGCCGCTCCAAGGTAATATAGACTAATGTCGGCCCTCAATAAGTTGCCAATGAGTTTTCACAGAATTGAGGTGCTTAAAGTTCATGGAAATCAAAGTGCCATTCGCATTGCCAGTTGTTCTGGGCAAAGAACAAAGCCGAGTAAGCATCATGCTGTTTCCACCAAATCACCACAGCCGCAAACTGTCGCTACGGTACCGGCACCAAAACAAGAGATAGTAGATAAATGGGAATAGAACAGAGTTCCAGAAATATCAATATTACCTGTTGAAACATTCGATTCGACAAACCTCAGAAAAGAAGAAATGTAGCGACTCTCATTTAATAAATGGTTGAAAAATTGCCAGCCGCAGCTTAAAACCGATCCTTTCCTACCATGTATGTTCACTCAAGACGATTGCATCAATGCCAGACTAATACCATAAAATTTAGAAGAAAACCTAGGTAATATTCTAGGATTATAGACATAGCAAGAATTTGTTTAAACACTCAGTTAATGGTAACAAAAGCCATTAATTGAATGGGGATCTAATTAGTTCAAAGAGTTTTCAGAACAGCAAAAGAACTACTATCAGAATGAATAGTATCTACAGAATGGGAGAATATTTTAAATCTACCTCTGACAAAGGGCTAATATCCAGAACCCACATAAAAGAACCCAACAAATTTACAAGAAAACAAAACAACCCCATCAAAAAGGATATGAACAGCCATTTCTCAAAAGAAGACATCTATACTCTCCAACAGACAAATGAAAAAATGTCTAACGTATTTATTACTCTGGGCCGGGATTCCAAAGTCTCTCTGCTATTAGAATAGTGCCGCAAATAAACATAATGCATGCGTCTTTACAGTAAGCACAATTTATATCCCTTGCACATCCCTCAGCAATGGGATGGTTGGGCTATATGGTACATCTAGTTCTAGATCCTTGGAGGAATCGCCATACCGTTTTCCATAATGGTTGAACTAGTTTACAATCCTAGTACCAACAGTGTAAAGTGTCTTATTTCTCCACATCCTCTCCAGCACCTGTTGTTTCCTGACTTTTTAATGATCGGCCATTCTAACTGGGTGTGAGATATCTCATTGTGGTTTTGATTTACATTCTCTGATGGCCAGTGATGATGAGCATTTTTCATATGTCTGTTGGCTGTATGAATGTCTTTGAGAAATGTCTGTTCATATCCTTTGCCCACTTTTGATGTGTGGTTGTTTGTTTTTTTCTTGTAAATTTGTTTGAGTTCTTTGTAGGTTCTGGATATTAGCCTCTTTGTCTGATGAGTAGATTGCAAAAATTTTCTCCATTCTGTAAAGGTTTGCCTACTCTGATGGTAGTTTTGCTGTGCAGAAGCTCTTTAGTTTTAATGGAGATCCTAGCTCTAATTCCTTGGCTTTGGCCGTCGCCAAGTTTCTCATGCTCTAGGACACAGTCTCGGCCCATGCCCATGTCCCGAAATGGCACTACCCAGGCCTCCTGTGACTTTATGGCAATAGGGTCTAACATTTCAAGTCCTAATCCATCTCTGGAATTAATTCTCGTGAGCAAGGAGTAAGGAAAGGATCCAGCTCTCAGCTTCTACTCTATGGCTGCAGCCACCTTCCCAGCACTACTTATTAAATAGGAACTTTCTCCCATTTCCCTTTGCTCTTGAGGTTTGTCAAAGATCAGATGGCTGTAGATGTGTGGCATTATTTCTGAGGACTCTGTTCTGTTCCATTGGTCTATATCTCTTTTGGTACCAGTACCATGCTGTTTTGCTACTACTGTAGCCTCTGCAGCATAGCCTGAAGTCAGGCAATGGATGCCCAGCCTCTGTCTCCTGACCCAGGACTGTCTCTGAGACATGGGCTCCTTGGTCCCATATGAACTTTGTACAGTTTTTCCAATTCCTGGGTGAAGAAACCCATTGGTAGCTTGGATGGGACAATTAATCTATAAATTACCTGGGCAGCATGGGCCATTTCACGATATTGATTCTTCCTATCCATGAGCATGGTATGTCTCCTTCCATCATTTGTGCCAAGAAAATGTGGCACATATACACCAAGGAATACTATGCAGCTATAAAAAGGATGAGTTTATGCCCTTGTAGGGACATTGATGCAGCTGAAACCATCATTCTTAGTAAACTATCACAAGGAATAGAAACTACAAACACTGCATGTTCTCACTCATAGGTGGGAATCTGAACAATGAGATCACTTTGGACTCAGGGAAGGGGAACATCACACACCAGGGCTTCATCATGGGGAGGGGGAGGGGGGAGGGACTGCATTGGGAGTTGCACCTGATGTAAATGATTTTGTGCTGATGGGTGCAGCAGGACTAACATGGCACAAGCATACATATGTAACAAACCTGCACGCTATGCACACATGTACCCTGGAATCCTTAAAGTGGAAAACAATAAATTAATTTAAAAAATAAAATAAATAAATAAATAAAATTAAAATAAAATAAAATTCAAAAAAAAAAGAGGTAAAACGTACAGCACCGTTAGGTGCTGCATCTCGGTTGAGGCTCTGGGCTCTCCACTAGAGTACGCCAGAGACTAACACTCTGCTTTATGCGCCTCTGGCCATGGGCACCTACTCTCTAGTAACAGGAGATGGTGGGAGGAGCTGCCTACATGACCTTGTGAAACCTGAACTGGCGGAATTTGTTAAGCAAATACGTAAATGAACGGGCCACAACAA